>NC_057007.1:610964-658491 GCF_000002595.2 Chlamydomonas reinhardtii
CCACCTCCAACCCCCCACCTCCCGCCCCCCACCTCCAACCCCCCACCTCCAACCCCCCACCTCCCTCCCCCCACCTCCAACCCCCCACCTCCCGCCCCCCACCTCCAACCCCCCACCTCCCGCCCCCCACCTCCCGCCCCTGTCACCTCCCTCCCCTGTCACCTCCCTCCCCTGTCAACTCCCTCCCCCCACACCAGGCTGTCCGGTGGGCTGCTGCTGCGCGAGCTGCTGCGTGCCGCGCCCGAGCTGCTCCGCCGCCACGACTCCGCCGTGCTGCCGGTGGCGTTTGGCGCCAAGATGGACGAGGACAAGGAGGTGGCGGCGGTGTGGGGCGAGGTGAGGAGGGGGGGGGGGGCGGGACAGCGGGGCGGGGCGGAGGCAACTCCCTTCCATTGCACAGCCTTTGCACCCTGTATGCGCATGCAACCCTACAAACGTACACACCCACTGTACACACGCACACTTCTCCTTGAGCTCTTTACCACACACACGCACGCCTACAGATCTGGGAGGAGGGTGTGTCCAGCGAGCCGGCGGCGCTGCGGCTGTATGCGGGGGAGGTCAGCGGCCTGCTGGTGGCGGAGCTGGGCAGCGGCCAGTGGGGGCGCAAGAAGGCGGGCGCAGAGGCGGTCGTACGGCTCATGCAGGTGGGGCGGGGGGGGGCGGGGCGTGTGTGTTGTTGGGGTTTGTTGGGGAGGGGTGTGTGTGTTTGGGGTTTGTTGGGGAGGGGTGTAGATGCCAGCCGAACTCAACCAAACCAAGCCAAACTAGCGGAGCGCATGCAGAGATGACACATGCAAGCGATAATACTTGGGGGGATGGGTGGGGAGCGTGTGTTGTCACTTGTGGGGGTGCCGTCAGTCGTCGGGGGGGCAAGCAAGTAACGGGTCGAACGAAGCGCTGCCAAGAGCAACAGGGGCTGGCTACCGCTGCACCAAGGGCTGTAGCTGGAACCGATTACTCCAGGTTGTACGGACTAAAAGGTCTGGTCTGGTCGGTTGTTGAGGGGGTCATCCCTACCAGCCGAGTTGTACACCCCTTCAACAACTTACCAGACCAGCCCCTCGAGCGTATCGGACCCGAAGCAGTCGGTGACAGCTACAGCCGTGGTGCAGCAGTAGCCAGGCCCTGTTGCTTTTGGCAGTGCTTAGGCACCGCTGCCGCAAACATTAACGACTGATCCGCGAAGCCCGTCTCCAACTGGTACGGTACACGCCATTCGCTTTACGTGTCTGTGTTTGTATGTGTGTGCATGTGCATGTGCGCAGGTGGCGCCAGATGCTCTGGGCGACCACGGCAAGTAAGTAGGGCTCATGAAGCCCTTCCAGGGACGCTGGGGGCGGGTGTTAGTATGGAGTAGAAAACTTAAGGGGTCTTGTTCATACCCGGCGGCGTCACCGACATCAGCTGTGAGACGCTTGGGCGCTTGCGGGGCACCGCTGCCAGGCATGCAGCACTCATCCGCAAACAAGTCGTAATCACGCCGCGCATACAATAATGCGCGACCAGACATCCCCACCAACACACGCAACGCATCTCTTACAACCCACATCTACATAACAACCCATTGCAACCCACAATCGCAGCCAATGACCGCGCACCAACACACAAGCCACAAAACACACTAATTACAACGCACTACCCCAACTCTTATCCCCTCCGCACACCCACACACCCACCCTCTTATCCCACCCTCCGCACAGGCGCCTGGTGACTGCCCTGCTCGCCGAGCTCGGGGTGGGGCGGCTGTGGGAGGGCAAGGAGGCGCTGTTGGCGGCGCTGGCGGCGGCGGTGGGCGCCGACGTGCGAATGGTGGCGGGGCAGGAGGCGGTGGTGGTGGCGGCGCTGATGGCGGCGGCGGGCCGGAAGAAGGTGAGGCAGGCGGGCGCGTATGCACACCTGTATTTGAGTGTGTGCAGCGCTGCATGCATCGCGTTGATGCTTTTTTCCTGCAATTCACGGTCTGCTCCAGAGCTCATATGGTAGTCGCTTGTTTGAGGATGAAGCCATACGCTCGTGTCTGTTCCCCCTGCCTGCCTGCCTGCCTGCTTGCCTGAGCATCTACCTTTTACCCTGTACCCGCCGGCCCGCCTGCCCGCCTCCCCCGCCCGCCCCCCCCCCCATTGCTCCTGGCTACGCCCTCTCGTCTTGTTTGACATGCATGGACCCCCCCGCCGCCCCGCCCCCGCCCCCCTAGGTGAGCTACCGCACCGCCGCCCTGGCCGCCCTGGAGGCCTGCCTCAGGGGCCTGCCCGGGGACCACTGGGCGGACGTGGCGCCGCCGCTGCTGGCGGCCGTGCGCAGGTGGGTGGTGCGGGGGTGCGAATGGCGGGGGCGCGTGTTTGGCAGGCATAACAGGGTGTGCGCGGCGCATCGCATGGAACCGGATGCATGTACTACACCTCTTTCTGTCCCTTTCGTTCTTTTGCGGGCTTCATGCCGGGGCGGGGCCAACTGCAATGTGAAGCCGCCGGGATCGGCCCAACTACCAAGTGTTTTCCAGTCATATCTTGGCCGGTCATGTATACGCGTACCTCGCCGCTCGTGATCCCGCAGCCACTGTGAGGCCGGAGCTGCAACGGGCGGCAGCGGCGGCGCCGATGGCACAGCTGCCCCCGCTGTTGCCGCCACCGCGACAGCCGCCGCCGGTGGCGGCGGCGGCGATGCCAGCAACCCTTCAGCGGCGGAGGTGGAAGCCGAAAAGCCGCTGCCCCTCACTGAGTCCCTCAACTGTCTCGCCGCTGCCATCGCGCGCGTCGGCATGGTGGGCAGCGGCGGCAGCGCAACGGCGGCGGCGGCTGCTGGTGCTGTGGGCTCTGGCGGCGCCGGCGCAGAGATGGAGGCGGCGGCGGCGGCGGTGCTGGCGGCGGCTGGTGGTGGGGAGGGTCTGGCGGCGGCGCTGCGGCTGGTGCTGGGTGCGCAGCTGCCGTGGCAGCCCAAGCTGGCGGCGGCCGGGGCGGCCACAGCGCTCGCACAGGTAAACCCGTGTGTGTGACATGCATGCACTTAATTGTGGTAATAATTGGTTCGCCCTGGGAACGGACCGGACCTGTGCAAGCACGGGCGGATTTGTTCCTCGGCCCCTTATTGTGGCTATATTCCCACAATTTCCCACAGTAATGTTTGCTCACCTATCGGCTGACGCATCTTGAAGCCAAGTTCATACATCGTTCTGCTCGTCTTCGCTGGCGCCCAGCCCACTCATGTCCTGCCCTTTCCCATGATCCCCACCCCAATCCCCCGCGCCTGCTACGCTTCTTCTTGTACCATCCTTTCAACTCGCGCAGCGCTGCACGGCTGCGGGTGTGCCGCCGGCGGCCGCGGCTGAGCTGCTTGGGCCGCTGGCGCCTGGGCTACTGCAGTCGGCCCAGGACCACAAGGTGCGCGTGTGGGGGGGGGGGGGGCGGGGGTTTGCAAAGATGGTACAGAGAGCGGGGTAGAGCGAGGTGGGCGGGGACAGGGTGTATGTCGGGGGGGGGGCTGCCTCCCATCGTTTCCCAACCCCACCCCTAACTCCAACATGCCACCCACACGCAGATCCAGCAGTTCCGGCTGGCGGCGCTGTCCGCCCTCACAGCCATCGCGCAGGCCGCGGCGCCGCCGCCACCCCCTGCTGCTCCCACTGCCTCCGCCGCTGCCTCCACAGCAGCCGCACCAGCCGGGGCGGTGGCGGTGGCGGTGGTGGGCTGGAGTGCGGCGGACCGCTGGGTGCTGCTGCCGGCGCTGGTGTCTGGTCTGGTAGCGTTGACGGAGGTGGACAAGAGCGCGGCGGTGGGCGCGGCGGCGGCGGGCGTGAGGGCGGCGTTGGAGCCGTGGGTTTCGGTGGCGGCGGATGGAGATGGCGCGGCTGGAGATGGTGGTGCGGGTGGAGATGGTGGGAGCGCGGCTGGGGTAGCTGCTGCGGGGGCTGCCATGGACACGAGCGCGTGATTGAGATGCGATGGATGCACTCTTGTGTCATGCGCTGGTGGCTGGACGGGGGGCGGAGTTTTATGATGAGTCGCGCGAACATGCGGAGCGGTGCGTGTGCATGGGGCATAGAGGTCGCGAAGGTTCCCGCGAAATGGCGCCGAGCCATTTCACACGTGCTCTTGACGTACGTAGTAGGCGACTGCGTGTGCGGGGTCGGCAGGTCCAATGATGTGCTCGGCTACGCAACCTTGTACTGTTTTCCAGCCACCACGACCACGCGACCTTCTCGGTGTACGCCAGCCGCCGGCGCCATTCATCACACCTGGTCGCGCAGTCAGCAGCACCACTGCCATGCGCTCCGGGGCTGCAGCTAGCGGGCCCCCAGCGGGCAGTAGGGGACCGGCGGGCAGCAGGCGGCAGTGCCCCACGCGCACCAGCAGCAGCAGCAGCACCCCATGCTGGATCCAGCGCTGGCGTACGTGCCGCGGCCGTACTGGGACCCGCAGGGCTGATGGCAAATCTCAGACCGCTGGATTGATACTTACGATCCGTCCGTGCACGCGGGGAGCATATACAGCAGCCTCGGGTGCGGCGCAGCCTCCGCGCACGTCTGTCCACCCGCACGCAGTAGGAGTTAGCAGGTGGCCGGCGCTTCCGGACGCGTGACGAGCGAGATGCCGTTGCAACGGGGCTAGCTGCAGTGTGTACCGTATTAGCGGGTCGAGCAATGCATGCATGCGCGCGTGAGCACGTGGTTTGGTCGGGGCTGGCTGGCACGAGTTTGAGCTGGAGGTAGGTGGAAGGATGGACCACGCCAAGGGGCAGATAAAAGAGAGTAGGCAGGTGGGCACATTACAACAGCAAATTCGTATGTTACAAATCGGACGTCGGCTCAAGCTCGCGTGTCATACTTATCTCTTGGTAAGGCATCTTCTTGCCTAGATAGCACCCAAGCTCACACGCTTGGTTGAGTGGAGTATCCCTTTGCACTACAAAGGCGGGTTACCTTGTGCACGTCAGTGCACTCTGCTGCGCGCCTAGGGAAAGACCAGCAGCTTACGGCTCTTCAGAGGCTTGCTTGCACAATCCTGACTACGTAGCTCGCAAGCTTGGACCGCACAGCACACATGGATCGCAAATAAAAGGGTCACACAAGGCTTGTTAAGCAAGCTCAACGCCAGATAGACCTAGCTACCTGTGCCCAAATAAACTGCCAGACGACGCTAGCTCACGCACGTATCATTGGGTCCATGTCCGAGATACAGCAATCAAGGAGTCAGACTGAAATAGGGCTCAAGTAGGGTGGTCCCAGTCCATCCGTTGCCCAGTCCATCCGTTGCCCGAAGGACCGACAACTAGCGCACGCATACGCAAGCGCCAGCACATATGGTACCCTTCCGTTTCAGAACACAGCGTCAGGGAGCCATTGGGCCACGGCCCAAGCATCCATTCGACTCTGCCAATTACGGCAAGCCGGCAACGCGGCGTTCTAGTGTCTAGGCCAACCGTATCATCAATCAATCAAGGAGAAGCAGCAAGGATTAGTAGCCGCGACTATGCGCGCTGCCATCCACGGCTTGCTTGCTAAGGGTTCTATCCTGAGGCCAATCAATGTTCCCTCAGGCCAATCTATGTTTTATAATATGAACCTCCATACGGTCCTCAACACTGCGCATGCTGTGTCTTTATACTTAGAAATACCCAGCCCTCAAGCAAGTAAGCTCTGACACACACGTACGCACTCCTTTATTCATTTGACAGCCACGGCTCATCACTGACGCACTGCCCGCATATAGCCCGCCTCATGCCCGAGCGATCTGGCCTTGCCGCCATCACCAGATGAACCGCCGCGCCCGCTCGCTGCTCAGCGCCCTGCGTAGCGCGGGGTGCGCCAGTGCCTCCTCCACCCCCAGCCGCTGCGCCGGGTCCGCCGCCGCCATGCCCTTGAGCAGCTGCCGCAGCGCTGGCGAGGCGTGCCGCTGCGGCGGCAGCTCACCACTGCCCCGGAAGGCGTCCATCTCCGGCCCCGACTCGGTGCCGCACACCAGCGCCGCGCCGATCACGCCCACCGCGTAGATGTCGCTCTTGGCGGCTGGCCAGCTGGGCAGGTCGCGCTCGTTGGCCGCGAAGGTGCGGCGCGCCAACGTCTCAGGGGCCTGGTAGCCCTTCGTGCCCCGCCGCCCCCCGACCTCCGAGACCAGGCGGCCCTGGCTGTCCAGAGGCGTAACCAGGCCGAAGTCGGTGATCTTAATAAGCCGGTCCGTGCCAACCAGAAGGTTGTCCAGCTTCAGGTCACGGTGAGCCAGCCGCGCGCGGCCGTGCAGGTCGCGCAGGCCCAGCAGCACCGAGGCCAGCACCACGCGCACCGCGGTCTCGGGCAGCCGGTAGCCGGACGTGTCCTCTGAGTCGGCGTCAAAGGCGGCGGCGGCGCCGCCCGCGGCGCAGTGCGCGAGCACGCGGTGGCCCGTCTGCAGGTGCGGGAAGGGCGGCAGCGGCAGGTAAGGCGCAGAACGGTACGTCTTAAGGCACGGGTCACGTACTCATGATTGCAGACAGAAGCACGAGAGGAAGGTGGATTGCTTGTTTGCCGCAAGACCTATCAACCCCGCCCCCCTCGCCCGCTCCCTACCCTCTATCTTTTGATTGCGCTAGCTGCCCCGAACCTGTTTCCATCCGCCGCACCAATCAATGCACCCACCTCACCACACCGCACCGCACAACACCCACTCACCACCACGTCAGTCAGCGACTCCCCCGCCACCTCCATCACGATGCGCCCGACGTGCAGGTTGGCGATGCCGCAGCCGCGGGGCGGCACGTCCTCCCCGGGTGTCAGCACGTCGACGTAGGCCCCCAGCACCTTGACCAGGTGCCGCGAGTCCAGCGCCTGAACCGCCAGCACCGCCGCCGCCTCCTTGGCATGCATCTCCACAGAATGCGGCGTTCCGCCTCCCGCCGCCAGGCCCTTCAGGTCCAGAGCGCAGGTCTTCACCGCCGCCTCAAAGGTGTGGCTGCTGCTGGTGGCAGTGGCGGTGCCGGAGGCCGCCGCCGCCAGGCCAGAGGAGGAGGCGGCGGAGGAGGCGGTGGCGGACTGGCGCTCTGTGACCTCCCAGCAGTCGACGCAGCCAAAGGCGCCCTGGCCCAGGTGCCGCTTGAGGCGGATGAGCTCGAAGGGCTGCGTGGCGTGGCGTGGCGGGGGGGGGGGGCATGCATCAGCAGCAGGTGGCAGGAGGGGTGTGAATAGCTAGGGCGTGCGTGCCGGGGGATTGTGTATGCATGTACGGCAGGCGTGTGCATCGCAGCGTGCTCGCAGGGCGCAGGTAGAGCTGGGTTAGCGTACACACACTCCGCAGCCCCATGAACTTCCTAAACCCGCCTTCAGGTACGGTACCCCGCGTCTATCTCGCTCACGTGTTCAAAACCACCGCGAGGCCACCCACCCACGCACGCACTAAACCCACAACGTACAAGCCACCCGCCCACCTTGGGGGCGCCGCTGGTGACGCGCTGCATGAGCTCGCGCACGTTGGCCACAACAATGTCCTCCTCCTCCTGAATAGCCTCCTGGATCCGCTGCTTCCGCCGGGCCTTCGCCTCCTGCACCATCTCCTTCTGCGCTTGCCACAGCTGCTGCGCCTGCTGCAGCTGCTGCATCCGCATCTGCAGGCTTTGGTCTTGCTGCTGGTGCGGCTGGGGCGGAGCCGGCATGCCGCCGTGCACCAGGACCGGCTGCGGCTGCACCGCCGGGTGCGGGTGCGGGTACGGCACGCAAGCCACGCGGTTGGCCAACTGGATGTGCTGCTGCTGGTGAAGCAGCTTAGGCGCCATCAGGAGCTTGACCGGAGCCCCCACGAGCAGCCGCGGCGCCGCCACGGCCGCGGCGCCAGCGGTAGCCTGAACCACAGGCGGCCCCACCATCAGTTGCACCGCCGGCCGCGCCACGTACCGCGGGCCCGCCTGCTGGTGCTGGTCCTGGTGCTGGTGCTGGTGCACTGGCATGATGGGCGGCGGCGGAGGCCGGAAGGCCACGAGCTTGGGCGCCAGCGCGCCGGCGTCGGCCGCGGCCGCGGCGACGGGGGCCACCATCCGGCATGGCACGGCGGCGGCAGTGGCAACGGGTGCCACCATCCGGCATGGCACGGCGGCGGCAGTGGCGACGGGGGCCACCATCCGGCAGGGCACGGCGGCGGCGGCGGCGGCGGCGGCGACGGGTGCCATCACCCGGCGGGCGACGGCGGCCGCGACGTGCGCTGCCTTCTCGATGGCGGCAGTGGCGAGGTGGGGCAGCAGGCACCCTACCAAGCTGCGGAGCATCAGGCCCGAGCCACTGCTGCTGCTGCCCGGGCCAATGCCAGCGGTGGCCGCCTTGCCGCCTTCGGCGCCCTGCACCCGCATGGGCGGCCGGTAGGGGCGGCAGCGGCCCTCCATGCGGCGGGCTCCTGATGATGAGCCAGCAGTCGTAGCAGCAACAGCGACGGTGGTGGCGGCGGCGGCGGCGTTGGACTGGGGTGCAGGCTTGGAACCGGGCACGCAGGGGGTGGGTAGTGTGGCGGCAGGCAGCGCGGGCCTGCTGCTGGTGGAGGAGGCGGATGAGCGACGGCAGAGTAACGGGAAGCCAGTCTTCACCGAAGCGGCCGTGTTAATGCCGCCATCGCCAGTCTTGTTGCTACCGGCGGTGTTGGTGTTGGTTTTTGTCGAGGGCGCCTGCTGGCGCGACGTGCCGTTGGAGATCCCACCGCTGCCAGAGGCCGCGTCAGACCCGCTGCCGCCGCTGCTAGGAGAGGGCGCGGGCACATGGCCAGCCTTAGCCGTGGTCGAGGCGCCACCGCCAAAGGCGGCACGGCGCTTCGCCGCCAGAAGCTTGGCACGGAAACCGCCGGTCGGTTTGATGGGTTTGGCCGCGGCCTTGTGCTCGCCGCCCTTGGACAGGAGACTGCGGGCGCTGGACTTCTGGTTGTTGCAGTCCTGTTGGAGGGCGCGGGCGGCCGCAGGGCGGGGCGGGGCGGGGCGGGGCGGGGCGGGGCGGGGCGGGGCGGGGTCAAAAAGCGTCGAGGGGCGGGCGAGCGAGGAGCGAGCAGCAGGCGCATGCGATGGAGCATGCATGGGTCAATGGAACATCGACCCGCACCCTATTGCAACCCTTCCCTCGCGGTCCTGAATGCACGCACCTGCATGTTGCTGCTGTGCCGCCGCTCCTTGGCCTTCAGCAGCCTCGCTCGCAGCAGTGTCTGCTGCAGGTCGCAATAATCCTGCACACACATTCAGATATGAGGGCTGCTTACACCATATGTCAAAAGACGGCAACGGCCCCACACAAACGAGCTTCCACTGCGCAAGTGTTCTAGACATGTCAGTTGCAGGTCGTTGTTGCAGGGCCCGAACAGCTATGCAGACCTCACCACTGACCTCCCAATCACCACCACTGAGTACGCCTATGATTGTCTAACTCACCATACCGCTAGGCTGCTCTTGCCGCCGCACACAGAACGGGAGAGCCTGGGCGAGCACAACGGGGAAAGGTTGCAGCTTAGCGATGTGCCGCCTCAGCTCGCCAGGGGCGGTGTCACTGGTCTAACGTCTTACAGCAATGCACAATGTGACTGGTGAAGCGGCTCCTCGCGCCAGGACCAGCGAGAGCAGGGAGTGCGCACAGCCGAGATCATCCATCGAGGGACCCAGCCCCGCACCACGCCAAATCCAACTAGCTTGCGTCACCATTGCTTCAATGTAACTTCCTTCGCTGCCTTTGAGTGCGTGAAACAGGTGGGTCCGCTGGTCCGCAGCAGCCTCAGGCTTACCAGGAGCGCGTTTCCGTCCGTCGGAAGCGTGTTCGCCTCTTGCAGTGCCGCCCACTCGATGCGTGTCGCCACAAGCAACAAGCGTCACAGTGAGCCGGTGCTGCCAGTTGAGGGCCTTTGATAGGAAAAGCGAGGAAGAAGACGCAAGTCGGAAATAGTTAGCTAGGCGAGGCTCTGGGGCTTGAGAGGAAAGCTAGTTGTATGTATGTGTGTGCGCGTATGAGCTCACTGAAAGCTTTTGCTATATAACGCCGCGCGTGGCCCAAGTAAAGAATGGCCCCCAAACGAAAAGAAGCCCCATCCCGCTTGACCGTGGGTTGACCCGCGCGGAATGCCCTGGAAAGCTGCTCCATATGAATACCTTAATTTGCTAAGCCAGCCTTAAGTGACAGCGCTTGGAGCCAAGCGCACCCAGTAGCGCGCCTGCAAGTAGTGCCGTGGCCGCGCCTGCGCTGCAAAGCGGGTGCAAAGGCAAAAGTTGAATTCTGTGCATGAAAAGCGCTGGAAGAGAGCTGAAAGCGTACACAGGCGCTTTGAGCCCGCAGCGCGGACTTGCTCCAGCAGCCCAGCCATGCGCCCAGCAGCTCTGATGCGCTAATGCAAGAGATTCTGCAAAATTTGCATAGCAAGCGCTTTGAGGAGCTAGGGCTGAGCCGGATGCGTTTTCCCGCGCTTGGGCGCTGCGCCCGGTGCCTTACCGCGGGCTTGACAGCGGCCGAGTGCAGGCGTCGCAAGGAAACGTATGCCAGATCCATAGCTAGCTATGACCCGCGGCGGGTACCGGACACTTTAGGCGGCCAGCCGGCTCACTTGGTGTTGCTACCGTGAAGGAACCGCGAATGCAGCGCTATTGTGCGTGATATTGATGTGGTGTCTTGTTCGTGTACGTATGCTCTATCTGGAGTAAGCGCAGCGGCACTGCTGCAGCAGGTGACGACGACGCAGAATCATGCTAATGAAAGTTCTCGGGGCGGCACGCTCCCACGCGCGCCTAGCCGCCTACTATCGATTCATGAGCTTGAATGCAACATTACATGAGGGAACTATAGTGCAGGGCTGAGGCGCAAAGAGTTCAACCCTCCCCAAGGTTGGCTGCGGCCTATGCCTGCGTGCCGCCTAAACTCCTCCCGCCCAGGGGTGCCAGTGTGCTCCCGCCTCTATCTCACACAGGCTCACACTCACGCACGCGCGGCCTCGCTTCCATCCTGCTGTGCCGCCGGCGGCGGCAGCACGCGGCTTAACATTGACGGGCTGACAATGCCCGACAAGCAAGAGCTCCCCATCCTCCTTTCTCCTTTCTCCTCCATTCACCCTGCCTCACCTGCCGGCCCTCCTTTTGTAGGTTGCAGCACGCGCCAGGCTGATACAAACTCCCCCATCCGCGCACCCATCCAGACCCATCCCCCCGCCGCTGGCCCATTCGGCCACTCCCTCTATCTGATCTTCATTGCATGTGTGTTCCACTACCGATCCGTGTTGCCTCGATGATCCCTCATCTTTCGCAGGATCACGGATGGGCCCGCCCCACGGATGGGCCCTGATGGGCTGATATGGTAGAGCCTGGTAGAGCATGCCGCACCGCACCAACACCGACTTCTAATACTTCTGTTTTGCACCTTTCTTAGGTGCGTTTGCGTGAGAGTTTGGGGCTGGTGAACGCAGACGTGTATGGTGGTCAGGGGTGGTCTCAACACACGCTAGTGATGCGCTTGGTGGTGTGACGGCACGCACCCCTGCGGTGTGCTAGCTAGTCATGCCTGTACCTTGACGGTTGGCAGCCCACTAATTGTGTTCCATTGACAGGAATTGAGCGGTGAGCTGCGTCGGCAGGTCCCGCTTGCACCCAAAGCATTCATTGGCAGGGGCGCGGGTCAGCTCGTGGGTTCAACCTGTTCACTGCTGTTCATCACTTGCACATACCGCATACGGTAGACGACGCATGCAGGTTGAATGGCCGGGCTAACCTACCCAAGCAAGGGGACACCCGGTTGCGTAAGGGCATAAGGGCGACTGCAGCATGTCCGGCAGTACGCACGTGACCCGCCGTGCGTTTCGGGTTTTGTGGCGTCGTCAGGCGGCTACGAGTGCTTTCCCAGGGCTTCTGTGGCCCCGGTCATATCAGCAAGCGGCGATAGCAACACAGAACCACGATGCCACCTACCCAGGATGGAAGGTGGCACAGTTTCGATAGGTATCACCGGACGGACGGAGGGCACCAAAGGGGTGGAGACTGGAGAGCGAGCATGAAAGGCAATAAACGGACGCACGCACACAATGAAAGCTGTGGCAGTTCCCTTGTGAACACGTGCGCGTTCACAGGCGCCCGGCACTCTCTGTAAGGTTGGCACGGCAATGCAATGTCTGGCACTACTCAAGCATCATCTGTAACTTCGGACAAAATGGCATCAGCTAGCAGCACATGTGCACAAAGGGTGCCGCTCAGAAGAAGAAGTCCGGGGTGATCATATGAATTGACCTGTCATTCTTTGACGATGCATGAAAGCTAATGCGCAGCCCCGCAACCCCACCGTACGTACCGGTACGTGCCCCGACCCTTAAAACATATCCACCTGTGTGCACAACCGGTCCGGCACTGCTCCCGCTACCTCTCGACCGCTACCATGACAATTGCCTGTCAGTCGCCAGCTGCTGGCCTGCTACAACCAAACGAGCTTTCTAGGGTCGCGACCAACTGCCGCCACCCTCATGCCTTGGTGAGGACGTACAGGTGGGTCGCCAGCGCCTGGCCATCACGCCCGCCTGCGTTGAGCAGCGCAAGTAAGAGCAGTGTCAAGGGATTGCGGGTACAAACAAGTAGCACCTGAGGACGACGTAGCCCACAAGCTGGTGACAGCGCGCAGTGTCAGAAACCACACACGACGTGCAGTGCGGCTGTGTGCCACATCTGGGCAGCACACGATCGGGTTCTCACTCTGCAAGGCATTGATTGGCTCTCCACCCCGCGGCTCGCACCCGCACACAAATACATCCCAGCCGACCCAAGCCACAGTACGGCACGCACGCGCGTGTGCAGGATTGGACGCACCTGCAAGCTCCTCGTGGGATGACACGCGCCAGGGCGCCACGCCGCAGCCACCAGCCCTCACAGCTTGCCCCTTCTGCTCTGCCTCCGCCGGCGCCTTGTGCCCCGCCGCCTCCACCACCGCCACCGCCGCCTCCGCCCCCGCCGCCCCTGCCGCCGCCTCTGCCTCCGCCTCCGCCGCTTTCTCCAGCATCTGACCCATTGCTTGCGGGCCCCTGCTGATGGGATCAAAACAGAAGGGACACAGGAGAAACGGTTAATTAAGGGGACGTTATTGTGCAAAGGGAGGTCACAGGCACAGCCCGGCCGCATCATGCAAGCGTGCATGTGCTTGCTGAGATCTGTCGGCCTTCCAATCAGTGCAAATCATCCGACCCCATGCATCGCACATATAATGTAGCCGTAATCGTCATTGCAGCTGTAAGTGCATCGCGGCCACAATTGCGCACTGTGCATACGGATTGGCACACTGCAGCGAGGCATGCAGGCAAGGAATTCCGTGCGTCCTGCCCCCCCTCCCCCGGCTCGTACGTATAGGTGGTTTTGGTTTAGGTTGGGCTGGTATTTACAACCCTCCCTCTCCCGCCGGCCGCCAGCCGCACCTCAGTGTGACCACCACGAGGCGGCCGCGCGGCGCCGTCACTCGCGACATCTCTCCCAGGTACTGCAAAGCATGGAGCGAGGCGTCACGTGGTGCGGGGCAGGTGTCATTATTGGCGGGCGTATGTCCATGGGTTATTAGCTAACGCGTACGGTATGAGAGGGGGTTGGTCAGCTAGTACGGCAGGTGCCCGGGGGGTTCGGCGCGGAGTGGCAGTGCCGTTCCTGCACGTGGTCACGCCGTGTGTCCTAGCGGCGGGTGCCGTACGGCTCATGAGCGGTGTCCCGAGACATGCTGCACAAGCAAATCCGATCAACTCCTTATCATTGGCAACAGGTCATGTAACGTTTGGACGGACGAATGCATCCGCAAAAGGAGCCTCCATCCAGTCGCCCACCAACCTTGAACACGACCTGTAGCTCTGCGGAACTCTTGCGCCACTGGCAGCCCTTGTTGCCGGCGTCGCTGCTACAGCTGCCCACCGCACCAGCGGCAGTAGCAGGTGCCGCGGAAGCATGGACAGCCTCAGGCGGCGCCAGGTCTACCGCGGGGGACCAGAGCGCATCGAGTGTGGCCTGTTTGGGTTGGGTTCGTATTGTGTTCGTGAGTATGTGGGAGTGGCCGACGAGGTATGCGTAGAAGGACGGGGCCCTCGATCGGTGGCTGGCCGCCCGAGAGCCATGGGTGTCGGCATGCTCCGCACGTGTGCATCTTCCAGTGAGCCTGGCACTATCCATGATGCCCCATTCATCACTGCAAACCGTATGTGGTTAAAGAAACCCCGTGCCGTACCTTGTCAACCACCAGGTCGTAGTAACCGCTGGCGGTCTGACTCATGGCGGTTAGGTCCCCCACCAGCCAACGAACTGCGCCACCGTGGCAACTGCTCTGCAGCGGTTGCACAGCCCTGGCCGCGCGACTCTTCACCTCCACCTCCTCCTCACGCTCCTGCTGTTGCGCATGTGCTGTTGCCTCAGAGGGTGCAGCTGTAGGCACCTCGGCAGTAGCAGCCGCCGCCGCCGCCGCCGCCAACAGGGGCAGGATCCTGCAGCCGTCGCTGTCCGTGCTGAGGCAGACGCTGGCGCCGTCACGCGAACTGCCCTTCGGGCTGCTACAGCCGCTGTCTCCCTCCACGACGATGCCTGTGCTGCTGCTGCGCCTGCTACTGCCGTTGATGTTGCTGCAACTGCCGTAGTAGGAGGCAACGCTGGCGGCGTCGCTGACGGCGCCAGCGTCTGCTACAGCCGCCACCGCCCCAAGCGCCAGCCCACCAACGCCGTCTACCGCGATAGCAACACCGCTGCTACAGTCAGCAGCGCACGCACTGCTACTGCCATCTGTGCGACCGCCGCCGCAGATCTCCGTACCGCCGATGCCGTACTTGGTATCCATGAGCCGTACCACCTCGGGCACATAGTCCACATTGTCCACATTTGGGTAGCCCTGCAAGTAGCGGGGTTCCAACACGGGGCATGAGGTGAGGCGGAATGGGTTTGGGCATGGGAGGTGTCGTTTGGGCTGCAGGTAGCCGGGGAGAAGGCGGCCGACTCATACGTCCTTACCCTAGCTATCAACGCAGCGATGTTGTCACAACGCCGCCGCGTGCATGACAGTGCATGCGATCCTGCCCGCATGACTATAATCTGTGACCCTAATCGGGCTTGAAGAACTCTCCCCGCGAGTCCCAGGGCTGATCATGACACACGCCCGCCGTCCACGGCCCCACGTGCGCACCTGCTGCCACATCTGGTAGCCGAGGGCGCTGTTGCCGCACCCAGCCACCAGCGCCCGCTGCCCCAACCAGCCACTGCCGCTGCCTCTGCCGCTGCCTCCACCTGTAGCGCTGGCTCCGCCCCAGCCCCCGGTTCCACCGCCGGGCTGAGCGCCAGATCCCGATCCCGATCCCGATTCCGATCCCGATCCCGAGTCCAGCCCTGACTCCGATTCCGCTCCCGCTCCCGATCCCGATTCGGCGGGTAACGGCGGCGGCGGCGCCAGTCGTGTGAGGGCCGTCATGAGTGTGTCCATGGCGCCCGCCTCCGTGTACCACTCGTGTGTGGCGTCGGCCTGGGGAGTACAGGGGTGGCGAGGAAGGAGGGCTCGGCGTCCGAGCCCAACAAAACACCGCCGGTAGAGCCCCATAGTCATCGGACAGACCCGCAACCGACCTAAGGCAAACCACTCTGTTTACGCCCTCAGGACAACATGGAACCCATCCAGGGCCCCCTGGGCATCCCCCGGATCTTTCGCCATTTCCTGCGCTTCGCTAGTTCCGCTAGGTTTGCTTTAATTTGGGCTGGTATCTATTCACCCCCACACACACACACACACACACATATGCACCTCCCGCCCTCACCTCCTTGTATGCTGCTGCCCAGTAGTCGAACGAGCTGAAGTCGGCCAGGCCCAGAGGCAGCCGGCTGCGGGTCAGCTGGTGAGGGGGCGGCGGCAGGAGCGGGGGGGGGAAGGGTGTGTGGTCAGGGACGTGTGTTCATTTCAACGTGCGCGCAGGTGCGTAAATTTTGCGAGCACACGGGCAGGAATGCAGCAACACTCTGGGTGCGATGCGACGTGCTAAAATCATTTGCCCCCTGAAAATGCCGCCCTCTCACCTCCTCGCCCTGCCGCACGTCCCGCAGCGGCCACGCCAGCACCGCCACTCCGAACCGCCACTGGCCGCCGCCGCCGCCGCGGACCCAGTGCGGGAAGGGCGCCACCGCCAGCACGGGGCCGCCGCCAGCGGGCTGAGCCGCCGCCAGCCCGGCCGCCGCCGCCGCCGCCGCCGCCTCTGACGCACCTGCCACGTCGCCCGTGTCCGAGCTTCCACCTGCTCCTGCCGCTGCCCCCGCTCCTGCCACTGCCACTGCTCCTGCCGCTGCCCCTGCTCCTGCCGCGCCCACTCCTGCCGCGCCCACTCCTGCGACCCCCACTGCCCTCATGGCTGCCAGGCTGGGCGGCAGCAGGTACTTGTGCTTGACGGGCGGCAGGCCGGGGCCGGCGGGCGGCATCTCAAACTCCGACACCAGCTCCACCAGCAGCGGCCGTAGCTGAAGCGGAAGGGCGTGGAGTAAGGGCGCGGCATGTGGGCGGGGAGGTGTCAGCAGCAGGGACTCCCAAGAAGCCTCAGAGGGAGCCCAAATAGTGCCACGTTGACATGGAGGAGCGAGCACGCGTGCAAGAAACGAGAAGCGGATGAAACACGCACCGACAGGGCACAACATGATGCATGCTGTGCAGGGCACAATACGTTGCAGATCATGGCATGCTGGCACAGGCACGCCTTCCCCGCTTTCTGTAGCGACATACCTGCTTCAACAAGGTGTCGTGCATGCTGAGCGTCTCCCCCTCCTGACTACCGGCATCCTCCTCGTCTCCGTTCTCTCCCTCGCCCCCCTCGTCATCCGGCAACAGCGCCGCCGCCAGCCGCACCAGTAGAGCTGTGTCGCCCTGCACCGAGAGGGAAATGTCGACGGTGGTGACACCTCAGGTGATGGCGTACCGGGTGGCGTACTTTCGCGCGGAGATGAACCGGAATGCGTGCGTGCACTACGGATCCATGCAATCTACGGGAGATAAAGCCGTAAGCCCTGTGCACACCGCCATCCATGGTGCCGCCGTACGGCAGTGTACGACTTGGCACGGTTCGGGCCGGCACGCACACACCTGCAGCCGTGCCTGCAGGCGCTTGCGGCCGGGCTCACACAGCAGCGGCGCCGCGGCCCAAATGGTGCCTGCGGCCGGAAGGTCCTGTGGGTGCGTGTGGGTGGGGTTGGATCGGCAGTGTGGGTCGGTGGGGTGGCAGGAAGAGCGTGACAGTGGAACGCTTGCCGCTCGCAGACCTCCTGCCGACGCACGGCGGCGTGCCCGCTGCCAGGCCCATCGCACGAGGCCCTATGCTTCCGTGCCGCAGCATTGCGGCACCGGTTGCGACAGCCCATTTTAAAGCAAGCCTTAGGCCGTCAACCTCCCCACAAAGCCGCTACGACAATCCAACCACGACACAGCGATCATCCAACCAAGCCGCAGCCTTACCCGCGCTGCTGTCATCACGCGGCGCCTGCGCACCCCCTGCTGCTGCTGCCGCTGCTGCTGGTCTGCCTCCTGGTCTTGCCAGCAGCAGGTGAAGGCTCCAGCGAAGGGCCCTGCGCTGCCCCCTGACCCGCCATCACGATCCTCGACAGCGACAGCGTCCGCATCCGACTCGTCGTGTGCGCGCCGGCTTGTCACGTGCCCGGCCGGCTCATCCTCAGCCCGGAGGCCGCGCGTAAGGGACTGCAATTGAAGGGGTGGCGCAAGTGTTAGGGAAAGCGTCAGGGGCAGTGTCAGGGGGGCGGCAGGGTTGGTGGTGCCCACCGGCGCCGAATCCGTCAGGGAAGCTGCGGGGCGCACCCCACGGGCGCACCGTGGGGCGCATCCGTAAGCCACCCCACGACTGCATAGAGCGCTATGCACCCTCCCCCGCGTTTAAGTCCGAAGCCCCTCAAGCTGCCGTTCCCCATCGCATCGAGAGCAGGAGTGTGCCAGCTGGCGGCCGTTGCCCGCAACTGGAGGCGCCGTTAACGCGGCCCCGTGCGAGTACCCGAGGAACTTTGCCTCCTGTCTGCTAAGTCGGCCGTAACGTATTTAATAGGGCATCAAAACGCATACGCACCTCATACAGCGGGGCCCAGAGGGACTGCGGTACTTCGAGATGCCGGAGCAAGGCGATGTTTCGCGAGGTAAAAGCAACGAAGTCCGAATCGCTGACCAGCCCTAGATCCGTCAGCATCTCTATGTGATCGGTTGGCGATACGCGCGGGCGCTGGCCGACGAGCACCCCGGCTCAAGCGAAGCTCCCGCGCTTCCTCCGTCGGGCTTCACGTGCGTATCCTCGTCTGCGGCTGCTGCAACGCTGTGGCACCCAAGCTAGTATGCTAAGGTCGTCGGAGGAGCTAAAGCTGTTTCGGCGGCTAGAAAATGGCTGTGATAAGTCAAATCAGCCGAGACGTCAGTCCCAGCGGTGCGCAGGCCTATTGCTCTTTTAGTTCACGGATTGTTTGGCATTAGCGTGCATAGAAAAGGTTAATCAAAGAGGGCTGGGAGGGTCGAAAAAGTATCTGGAGCAGCCGAAAAGCCTGCCGCGCTTTCAGTAGAGTAGGTGTCACACGTGCTACTTGGCTAGAATCTATGTACTCTACATATATCCTTATGAGTATGAGGTGCGCGCACCCCTGATGTCGGGTGATCGGGCGACGGGCGCCCCGTCTCAGCGAAGCTCCCGCGCTTCCTCCGTCAGGCTTCACGTGCGTATCCTCGTATGCCGCTGCTACGCTGCGACACCTGAGCTAGTATGCCAAGCTCAGGTGTCGCAGCGTAGCAGCGGCAAGGTCTTCGGAGGAGCTAAAGCTGTGTCGCCGCCTAGAAAATGGCTGTGACAAGTCAATTCAGCAAAGACGTCAGTCCCAGCGGTGCGCAGGCCTATTGCTCTTTAGTTCATGGATTCCTTAGCATTAGCGTACATAGAAATGGACAATCAAAGAGGGCTGGGAGGGGTCGGAAAAGTATCTCGAGCAGCCAACAGTCTGCCGCGCTTTCAGTGGAGTGGGTGTCACATGTGCTACTTGGCTAGAAACAAAGTATTCGGCAGACATTTTTAATAGTATGAGGTTTCAGATGTTGGTGGCGAGGCGGCCCAGGCCACCTGCAAGCTTGCTTTGATGGGCAGGCCCGACACTCGTCTTGAGGCCGCTGACTCACAGGCGCTACATAAGTGCACTTGTTTAGATAGTAGGCGAGATCAGGCAAGGGTTCAAGGTGAGGAAGCGCTGTGAGATTTGCGCCTTCTTTCGGCGGTTGGTGCGATGTTGCGGGCCGAACAGGGATAGACAAGGCCATGTAAACCACGCGGGAAGCTGTCGGAACTTTGCTTCCTACGACGCCCAGAAATACGACTGTTGGAGAGCAGATGCAGGGCGAGGCGAGTCCCGAAGAAGGTTGCATCGCAAGGAAAGGTCGCACACAAGGTCGCACACTGTCTACAGTCATTGATGCTAGTTTTGGGCCACAAAACTAGAGTATCCACGGTAACCGGTCGGGGTTTGGGGGCACTGCGGCGATGCGGGTGAATTCTAGGGGACCTTACTTGTCATTTCCCACACGCTTTAGTCGCGATTATAGCTTTACATAAAGATATAACAGCCCGGGTCTCACATATAACTTACATGCCCTTGTGGAGCTCGCATGTTGCGCGACATGATGCATGATGCCGCGCGGTCATGTGCAATCCGCAGGTGCTTGCTCATTAATACGGGCACATACACATGTAAAATATTTCTGCACAAGGGAGATCTTTCCCAGTACCCCGGACCCTCTTACAAAATGCAAGCCCTGCGTGCACAAACGTCGCGTTCTCCACAGACCTACTCAAACACATGTCCGATTCTCAGCCGGGAACTGACCCGGTGCACCACGCGGCGTCCTGGGTGCGTCCCCACTCGTGCAACAGTCGTGCCATGCGCGCAGCGGCAATCGCAACAAGGAGTAGAGGCGTCTAGGGCGGTAACGTCGGCAACCCCGGACGCGCCAGAGCCGGTGGTGGAGCGCGTCAGCAACTCAAGCGGCAGCCGAAAGGCCTTTGCCAAGGTGGAGCTGTGGGGTTGAGACTTGAGAGGGATGGAGGGAAGGGTCGAGGAGACCAGCGCCCTGTGCCAGGTCCTGCTGGCGATTGGAGGTGTCAGATGCGGTGACCTGTTGTGACATAGGCACGCAGGGGTTAAGCAGGTTGCGAAAGGAAGGGACGGAATGGAGAGTAAGATGGATGGAGGTTAGGCCAACTTGCACGCGAGGCGGCAGCTGGAACCGCCTCGGCGCCCTCCAGCACCCCGGCCAATCCTGTGCCTCCCTCGTACTCTTGGCCCCTTCCCCCCTCCAACCACATACACACACACACACACACACACACACACACACACACACACACACACACACACACACACACACACACACACACACACACACACACACACACACACCTCCCTGCCTTCACCCCCCCCCCCCCAAAAGGCCTTCACCTCGCTGCTCGGGCTGCAGCTGGCCAAACCCGAGGACCTGGATCCAGACACGCTGCGAAACCCGCCCTTTCCCCGCTACACCCCCGCGCTGTCCGAGCTCAGCGTGCAGCAGCTGCGGCCGTACTTCCTCAACCGCACCTACACAGACACAGACGTGAGCTACTTGACCTCTTGGCGAGCGAGAGAGCTGTTGGGGCGGGACAGGCAACGGCGGCCGGATGTCGGCGAGGGCATGAGGGCTGGTGCGCGTACGAGTCACCCAATGTGGGCACACGCCACCTGCGCCCTGCCATCACCCAAATGCCCCCCCCCCCGAAACCCCGCCCACTTCCTCCCCTCAGGTGGGCTACCTGGCCTTCTTCTCCGCCATGCACCTTGTGGCGCTGGTGGGCGGCCCGCTCACCTACAGCCCGGAGTGCCTGCAGCTGTGCCTGGCGGGGTGAGAGCAGCAGCGGGAGCGGGAGGAGCAGGGGGAGGGGGAGGGGTGTCTGGAGGGAATGGCGTGGAGGGGGTGGCGTGGAGAGCTTAGCTGGAGGGCTTGGCTTCGTGCCCTTCGTGCCCTGGGTTTGGGCTTATGTTTGTCTACCCCCGTGGCCCCCTCCTCCAAACTTGCGAGTCAATCACCCCGCTCTCCGTGAAAGGGCTGCCCCGGCCCCTGCTCCAATTACCACTTAACTAATCATGAATGTAACCCCCCTCCTCCCCCTCCCCGCAGCTACGTGGTGACGGGCATGCTGGGCATCTCCATGTCGTACCACCGCCAGCTCAGCCACAAGTCCTTCCGCTGCGTCAAGCCGCTCGAGTACCTGCTGGCCTACTGCGGCGCCCTGGCCTTCGAGGGAGACCCCATTGAGTGGGTGAGTGCGTGGCACTGGCAGTGTGACATGAGTGGGGGGGAGTGGGGCCTGAGTGTGTGCTGGAGAGAGAACCGGTGCGGCGCACTGAGTGGGTGGGCGACAGACATGCAGTGTTGCTGCCTGGATCCGCGCACTCCGTTCCGATTTCTTTCACGCTTTCTGGATCCTCTGGCTCCGCTTCACGCAGGCTTTACATCGCATCGTCACTCACACAACTCACCCATCTTCCGCCCTCCGCTGCCTTCCTGCCTGCCTGCCTGCCTCCCCCCTGCTGTACTACTGTACCTGGCTACGCCTTCACCAATTAAGTAATCATGAATTAACCCCCACCCCACACACAGAGCAAGATGCACCGCTGGCACCACCTGCACTCCGACACGCCCGCCGACCGCCACTCGCCGCGGGACGGGCTGTGGCACAGCCACATGGGCTGGCTGTTCGATGAGGCGCTCAACAGCACACGGTGGGGTCGGGGTTCGGGGGTGGGGGTCGAGGGTGGGGGTCGGGGGTCGAGGTTGGGGGTGGGGTTCACGCGGGGGGTTTGCGGTTGAGTACTGGGTTGGATGCATGCGTCATCGTACTGCAGCCTGGCTGTCGTCCCTGCATGGCACGGATCACCCATGCGTCTGGGCAGCCGCCGCAGCCTACAACCGCGCTGCTCTCGTACTCTTGCTTGTACTCTGCCCACCTATGCACCCACGTCTGCACCTGCCCCGTCTCCCTGCCCAACCTCCCATGCCCGCTGCGCCGCTGCCCCTGCTGCTCCCGCTGCTGCTGCCCCTGCCGCCCCTGCTGCTGCCCGCCACACAGCCGCGACGCGCAGGGAAACATGAAGGACTCGCTGTCACCGCCCTGGTTCTACAAGGAGAGCCCAGCCTTCTACGGCTGGCTGAGAGACACCTACATGTACCACCAGGTGCGGAGCGGTGGGGGGTTGAGGGCAGGGGCGGGTCTGGGGAGAACTGCAGCTGGTGGGGATGTGGGTGGGCTAGTGGCTGGGCTAGTGGCTGGGGTTGCAGGACAGCGACAGTAAGATGCAGCACAGGGGATGGGGTGTTTCAGTTTCAACCTACGGTAAACACAAGGACTTCAGGGACAGTATTCGGGCGAAACAGCCAGTTTCGCCATGACGTTGCACACGCTGCAAAGCCAAGTACCCATCCTCCCATGTTGTCGATCTGCTCGCCACAGATCGGGCAGGGCGTGTTCTTCTATTTGTGGGGCGGCGTGCCGTACCTCATTTGGTGAGTGAGTGACGACGTGGATAGTCCAATGCTGCTGCTGCTTGCCTTGCATGCTGTCTGTTGAACAGTGACGGTCCCCTGGCTTGTTGCTGACCACTCCACCCAACCTCCTGTGTCATGCCTCCTGCATGCAGGGGCTTCGTCATCCGCGTGCTCTTCACCATGTGAGTGCCTCGTGCAGCAGTACGGGTCGCAGATACCGGTACTTGTGGCGGGCGCGGGGCCAGTAAGCACTCGCGTTCACGCATGCAACCTCAGCTTTGCTTCCGTCCGTTGCTGACCATGATAGGACACGATGAGTCGGCGGGTTAGACGTACGCCATCGCTAATCGTACATCCTTGCATGACGTTTATTCGCACAGGCACATGACGTGGCTGGTCAACTCGGCCGTACACATCTGGGGCGAGCAGCGGTGCGTGCGTTGCGATCTGTGCGTGATCACGTGCTGCTGCACTCGCATTCGCATTCGCATTTCAGCATTTCAGTGCTGCTGTGGCTGTACCGGGCTACCGAGCGCTGTGCCAGTCCGGCACGCCAACCCGTTCCCCTGCGGCTGCCCCATGCGCCTGCCCGCACACCGCTACCATGTCATGTCACTCGTCCCGTTCCGCCCCCTGTTGCCCGGGCCCTGCTGCGGCTGCTGCGGCTGCTGCAGGTACCAGTCTGACGACAGTTCCCGCAACAACTGGTTGGTGGGCCTGCTGGTGTTCGGTGATGGGTGAGTCATCATCGGGGCGCTGGGGGTTGATTAAAGCCTGAAAGATTCCGTAGCCGGAGTCGGTGCGGCGGTACTGTTTAGCGCGGCAGCATGTCTTGCGAATAGTCGATGGTGTTATCCGGTGGGCCAACGGGTACACCTGTTGGGTCCGTTGTGGCAGCCTGAAGGGGCCGCACAGCATCGGGCACGTTCTGGGGCGGTGTTGCAGCTGTATGCTTCTCGGTGACCTAGGCGTCCTCTAACTACGGTCACTGCGCTGCCCCCCCCCCCTCCCCGAAGGCACCACAACAACCACCACGCCTTCGAGTACTCGGCAGCCCACGGTCTGGAGTGGTGGGAGGTGCGTGAGTGGGTGCGGCACGAGGGCAAGGCGGGGGCGGATGGGAAGTCAAGCACACATCACAAACGAAGGACGCCATTCTTGTTAGTCACCGCCAGCGATCGCACGCCGCTGCTGCACCTGCTACCGAGCGGACATCAACATATCGCCTGCCACCTGCTAACCGGCTGACCACGTAACTCCAACCGCCACGTGGCAGGTGGACATGTCGTACTACATGATTCGGATCCTGGAGCTGACAGGGCTGGCATGGGACGTGAAGAGGCCCTCGGCCACGGCGATGGCGGCCAAACGGCTGCCGGGCAAATAGACAAAGCAGGTGGGGTTGCATGGCCCTCCTCGTCCCACCCCCTCCTCCCACTGCCCCCACCACCACGATCGCACGAAGCGCGAGCACAGATACACATGGACTGCATGGTGTTTATGCATACTCAAAGGCTGCTGGACCCATGGGCGGAGCTACGCACACCCCCACCAGGCAGAGAGATAGCGGCCCCTGTCCAGGCAAGGCTGCGCCGTTGGTCATAATATGGGGCTTCTTGCTTTTGAGGTCTGTACTGCATGTTTGCATCAGTGCATGGTGCGTATGTATTGCGGTGCGGCTGGCTGGCAATTAGGACGGTTTGAGAAGCGGCCAAGGACTGTCTGGTACGCGCACGTGTCCTGCTGACTTCAATCACACGCGGGATCCTATCCATGGAAATCCCCTCGACCCAGCCCACCCCGCGCTCAACTCTCTGCCGCGTGACGAATGGACAGTGTGCATCGGCAGCCTTTTCAGGCGTGAATTCGTGCGCACCAGCGCTTGAGAGCCCAGCCGTGTCACTGCACTTGTGTCGAATGTGGGGACATGTGCCGACATGTCCACGCCCGGACGCGCAACTTAGCCTTGCTACGCTTTGTTTGTGCGTAGTACGGCATGTCGTGCACATATGAGCCTCGTAGTGCTACGTTTGGCCCCTAGTTGTGCTTCCCGAAATCCGCCAGGATGGGCTCCCGAAACCCGACGGACCCCCAGGGACGACGACCGGCCCCCCAACTGTGGCGGCCCAGAACTTCCTTATCAGACCACCCCTGACAAAACTAGAAGAAGTACGTGCGAAGCTCTGTAAATTTGAGCATGGGCCATGGGGTAAGGTCCTGAGCTTTCTACCCGCCCCACACCTCTTCCACTTCGCCCACTTCACCATCCATTCATGCTGATTAGCCGTTCGTGAACCCCTCCCCACTCTTCTCTGCTCCGGACAGCACACCACGGGAGCACAGGAGCACTGCGCCGCCTCCGAGGCGTTGCCGTAGGACACATGGGAGGCAGGACGGGTAGCGTTGCCCGGATTTGGAGTAGCATTTGAGTCAGCACGCTTGGGCCAGGCGGGATGTTGGGTGGCCCGGGGTGGCTCACTGGCTCCAGCTGCAAGCCAAGCTCCAAGGATACCCATGCATGCAGTGGCCCAGTGGCCGGATGGCTACCGTACTTCCTGTTGCAGCGATGCGTAACGCCATTTCCGACTGCGTATTACATCGGGAGAACCTCGACCAATCTCTGCTGACCCACACGTCTAGCTCGTCCGATCTCATGCCTGTCTGTCAGACCGCCGCCACACATGCTAGGTGTTCCCGCTGCAACGAAGCGCCGCCATGTCCTTTCCGACTGCGCGTCCTACCCTACCATCTGGCACGATCCCCCATCTACGGGTCGGCACCTAGATGCCAAGAGCCTCGCAACGTTACCGCACGCAGGCACAGCCTTCAGAGCCTACAGCCAATCATATGTAAGTCGCTTTGGCACACGCCATCGGAATCTGCGACGTTCAGAGTTACGGACCAATTCTCTAACTCCAACCATCCCAAATGCAATCCCAATCAATGTACAGCCGGATATAAGTACAGCCCTGTACCGCGAAATCAAGACAACAGCCGTGACGGCGCCAGGCCGCCGACTGGCGCAGCTGTATCGTAGCAAGTCTGCAAGCCCGAAACAAGAATCACACCGAAACAAGAATCACACCACAAATGAAGCATAATGGGCAAAACCGTGTTTTCTCTTCTCTGTGAGTTCCAAACTCCAAACTAGCGCATAGCTGTAAGCAGCACCTATGACGTAGGTCACTCGGGCACGTGCTGGTGCGCATGACTGAAGCAACCGTGCATCCGCCTCCGAGCCGCCACAGGACCATCCAGGCGTGTTTATGCTACCCATCGTCGCCGGGCCTTGCCCCTGGCTTCTGGCTGTCAGCACGACGAGCTGCCTGTGCAACTTGCAGCTCGCGTTAGTCGGCAGCGCTAGCCGCCCCCACAGCTACCGCGCAGCTGGTCCCCAGCCGGCATCACAGCCCAACCGCTGACCTACACGTGCGCCTGCGCGCATGGCGCGTGGCGGTCGTCGCCGCCTGTGTGGCCAGCCCTCAGCGCCTCTGCTGCGCCTCTGCTGCCCTGCCTACTGGCTGGGGTAGTGCCGCATAGCCGCCAGCACAGCCGGTACCAGCGGTATGTCTGCAGGCGTCAGGTTGAAAGACGTCACCTCGCCCGCAGCCGCCCACGCCACCGCCTGGCCCTCCGCGCCCACAGGCACGCCCGACCAGCGCCGGCAGGCTGTAATGAAGCACACAGGGACAGACAGGAGGGATTTAAGGTGGAGGGAAGGGGTTGTGGTGCCAAGGTCCACAGTTTTGCATGAACTATACGCGGAGCGCAACCCAAGTTACCGGTACTTCATTGCCGTGTCTTTTAATCCCGCTCTCTCTCGTCCTGCGGCCATGTCCTACCTCCTCTATGGCCACATCCTTGCCCCTCCACAACCACGACACGACCACCACCACCACCACCACGACCACGGCCAAACGCCCCCGCAGGTCGCAGCCCACTCACCATACAGCGGCATGAGCAGGTGGAAGGTGGGGTAGGTGTGGGAGGCAAATGTGAGCGGCGCCAGGTCCGCCGGGTCCACCGAGATGCCCAGCTCCTCATACAGCTCGCGAACCAGCGCCGCCTGTGTTGGTTTCCATTGTTGTCATGTGTTGCATGCCGTGCTTAGGAATAGCTGCGTCCAAAGACGCAGCGGTACTGCAAGTACGATATCCTTCTGATGTGTCGCAGAAAGCCGATGGCTGGCGCCGTCCCCGCTACAATTGGACTGGCAACCCACCACCGGCCCATCAATAGTCAGTGATCCCAACGCAGGCATACATGCAAGTCCATACACACATGCTCGGCACCCTTACTCTTCTGTGTTGCCCGCCCGCCCTTTTCCCTCTCCTGTCCCCCCACCCCAACACCCGTTTGGCTACTTGACTCATTGCATCATTGCTCCCCAGTGTGCTGTCATTGCTTTCCCTGAGCTATCATTGCCCCCGCAGGCACTTCATACTTCTTTCCATTCCGTCTTTCATGGACGCCTACCCCCCATCCCACGCAGCGCTGTCCTCACCTCGGGCGTCTCCCCTGGGTCCACCTTGCCGCCCGGGAACTCCCACAGCCCCGCGTTGCTCTTGCCCACAGGCCGCTGAGCCAGCAGCACCCGCACAGGCCGATCCGCGGCGGCGGCGCCTGCGCGTGACAGGGCATGACCAACAAGCTACATTTCCACCCATAAGCAAGCAGTGCAATACGCTGCCAACACGCCGTACACTAAACCAGGCGCAGGTGCCGTCACTGCCCTACATGCCATGCCCCACCCCACATCCCCTGATCACCTTATGCCCCCATCGCCCACACGCTTCCTACACCGGCGATCCTCTCCCCTCACCGCTGTCACTGCTCCACGGCCGCAGTAACGTTACTGCTATAGACTCTGACCCCTGTGAGCCCGCGCCTTTTCCCTTGCCCCTCCCCCAGCATCGTTAGTTGAGCTCGGCACAGTACCCCCGGCCCGGCGTTGGGAAAACACTACCCCCTGTGCCGGCTTACCCTTGCTGGGCTCGCCCGTCTCGTGGTCCCACAGTGGGTCGTCCAGCAGGACCACACCCACCACCACAAGCAGCCGAACGCCACCTGTTGCTAGTACAAGAACAGAGCGAGGTTAGCACCGTGAAACACAGAAGCGCTCCTGAAAGCGCTCGTATTGAAGGGGCAGGGCCTGCCGGTGGTGCCTGTGCCAAGCCAGTTCCACTGGCAAGCCGCATGCAGTGCGCACAAGACAGGGCCGCGCGCAGGAGGGGCCTGCACAAGCGTTGCCCGGAAGCAGTTGGGCCTGAGCCCGGTAGTGGCTGACTGGTGCTCAGCGACTGCCCAGCAACCTACCAGGGGCGGCAGCGGGCGCGTCTCCCTCGTCCATGCTGGCAAAGGTGTTGGTGGCTAGCGCAGGAGCGGCTGCAGGCGACAGCTGCACCGGAGCGGTGGAGGCGGCCTGCGCGGCGGGGGCCGCGGGGGAAGAAGACGGGGCAGCAGCAGCTGTGGATACCGCGGGCGCACGGGCGTGCGTCTGGCTGCCGGGAGAGCTGGAAGCGCTCGAGGAGGAGGGGGAAGGGGAAGCAGAGCGTGCCGCTACGGCCGCGCGGGCGGTGGCTGCGGCGCGTGCTGCGCTGGCGGCCGCAACGACCGAGTCAACGGTGCGGAGGACAGTGGCGTGGGAGCTGGGGCCGCTGGATCCGGGCGATGAGCTGGAGGAAGTTGCGCCCTGAGCTGGCGCGAAGGGGTTGGCGTAGAAGTACGCTGGGTTTATGTAGTCGCTCGAGGATGGCGACGGGCCGGGCGGTCCCGAAGATGCCGGTCCGGGGCCCGAGGCTGGCGCCGCAGCAGGCGGCACGGCCAAGAGCGAGCGGCGGGACAGAGCGCGAGGCGCGCGGCACAGGGCTCCCCGCGAGGGCGCACCGACGGGCGGCCTGCGACAGTGCGGGGGTTTTCGGAGGGCAAACTGAAGTCGCTCAAGAGCCCGCGCGAGCTGCAGCACTCAACTTGCACTGGATACTATGTGTCACGTTCTTAATAAATTACATGGTCACTGTGCAGAAAGCAGAGCATGAAGCAGTTCCGCGAGACCGAGGGCGGGAAAGAGTCACGGCCTGAAAATCGCACACCTTGTAGCCAGCATGAAAGCAAGTATATGTTGACGTGAGAGCCTCGCGACGGGCCGCGCAGCGCAAACAGGTCAGGAGGGGATGATGACCCTAGTTGTCAAGAAAGAACCAACAAACGCGGTTATAAGCTTGCGATGGCAGGGATAGGTTTTCTGGTGACTGTTTCTGTAGTGGCACCCAGCAAGCAAGGGATAATGCGCCACGCGGAATCTCGCAGACACGCCGTGTTTTCCCCGAGCCCGTCCCTGACTCGGCCCCCAAGCCTACGATATCACGTACCCTCAACGCAAAACAACTCAATGGCACATGCGCTTTTGCTTGTCTTCTCCAAAATCCTCGTCTCCATTTGCTCCAGCCTACCTCTCCCCCACTCGCGCACGGCTCTACGGGCCTCATGTCCCCAGCCCAATACCATTCGTACAGCATCTGATATCACATATGAGGTCATTACAGTCACCACGGGGCACTGAATCGAGCCGGGGCCGACCTCGAACATCTAAATGTCGCGTTCGCAAGGACACGCCGCATCAGGCCAGACAGTAGCCTGATTACACCTATGCATATATTTGTGTTGACGGCAATCGATAACGCCCGAAAACAACGCCTATGCAGGATGTTGGCTTCGGTCAATTTCGCGACTTGAGCATCAACGAGCACGTTTTAGCCTGCTATTGCCTCAACATATTGCAGGTAACATATACAGTAAAAGGGTGGAGTCTGTATCCCGCTCTGCATTTGCTCGGGGGGACGTCTCCTGGCCTCCTCGGCGTGCGGGTTTGGCGAGCGGCACCGTGCGGCACGCGGTGAACCCCCCCTGGAAGATTGTCCTTTAAACATCAGGAAGCCATAGAACGAGTCCGTAGACGTGGTGGCATCCTTAAAGGAGAATCTTCCAGGGGGTTTTGGTGCCTTCGCGTGGGCGCCTCTCTGGGGACACGCTTTTTCCTGGAGTGGGACCCGCTTGGCCCCGCCGCGCTGCTCCGCACACCTCCGCGCATCCTCATTTGCTGCACTAAGCCCCGTTGACAACCCTACCGCATACCATGCTTGGGCCGTGACAGCCAACATAAATTGGGATCGGGGACTTCGCCCCGTTTCCTTTTTGTCGGACACTCCGGGCCCATTCGGTCGGCGGTGATTGCGAATGCGATTCCTTAATCACGCCCGCCACAAGCCTCTTCATTATTTACAAGTTTTGCATCCAGAATGTGAAGTGCGCACTGGCCGGGAGCCCGCCCGACAAAGAGCAGCTCCTGTGAAGTTCGCGTTCATTCTCGGCAACCAGGCAGTACAGTGCACGAATCGTGAACAGAGGACAGTAGATGCTTGGGACGCGACCGGTCCAATCCCACAACCAATCCAGTACGGCCCGCACTATGCGCGCCAGGTGGACCCGGTGCACGCCAGGTCCACCTGCCTGGCCTGCATGCATGGTAGACGCCGCTGTTACACCAGTGGGGGCCTGGGGCTGGGGAAGCCAGTCAAGGCTATTGTTAATGTGAAGGGGCCAGAGGGATGACACGCCCCCTCTATCAGGACCTCGAAGTTAGCGGAGCGAGCTCCGGTGAAGGCTAATCCTGGGTGCAGTTAACCCGCTCGGGAGGGGTAGCGGGCCTCACCGCGGGTGGGCCCGGGGCTAACCTGGGTGGGCCGTCGGCTAATCCTTGGTGGACCGCCGGCTAATCCTAGGTGGGCCGCCGGCTAATCCGAGTGAGCCGCCCGCTAACCTTGGTGTGCCCCGAGCACTGCCGATTAGCCATCACTTTGCTGTCACTTCCATGTTTCTGGCGTTGTCTAAGTATGGTCTTAGATGGGGAATGGTTGGATGGGGCAAGAAGGGGCAAGATGGGCACGCGGGGCCGCAGGACGTGAACCACTGGTTCACCAGCTCGATTTGTTGGGATATTTTCTGTTACTGTTCATACGTATGGTGTCTATGCAGTTGAGGAAATAGGGACCTGTTTTGACCTCAAGTCCTAAAGAAATGTTGTTGTTGCCTCAGGTTTTAGACCGCATCGTTAGTATATTTGAATATGGGAGCTCTCATGGCCACATAAAACAATACGAGAACCCCTGTCCTGCATTCTTCCGAAAATGAACCAGTGGTTCATGCGGCTGCGTCGTTTGCCGGTTGCTGCGTTTGGAAACTTAGGGCGTGTCAGGGAGATTAAGTAAATAGTACAGCATGCGTTGGGAGATTCGGATGTCAACGTAGCCGCGCCGGCGCGAAAATGGGAATCGCGTGTGGGTTTCTGAGCGTGTTACCCGCGAGCATCACCGCTGCCCCGCGCGAAGTCCAGTACAGACGCTGCGCCCCCAGAAAGGGGTTTCCCAGTCACAGAGGTGGCTTTCCGCAGTCACCGGCGGCAGTTCCCGCGCCAATCTTGAGTAGGTCCCCGGCTAATCCTGGGTGGGTCCCCGGCTAATCCTGGGTGGGCCCGGGGCTAATCCAGGTTGGCCGGCGACCCAGCGGGCTTTGCCCCGAGCTCACCCAAGCTTTACAGCCGTTGCCTTAAAGTTAGCCCACGGCTAATCCACCGGAGCTGGATGAGAGCAGCGAAAACCGCTTGTGTCATCCCTCCGAAGGGGCAGCTGGAGCGAGAACCTGAAGCCAGGGCGGGATGGGCCGAAGCAGGGGAGAGGGGTTTTCGGGGGCCCCAAAGCTGTGAATGCGACATTACAAGAAGGGACAGTCCGACCGAGCAAGGGTGCCCAGCATCCAGGTCAGGAGGGAACGACCTCCGGTCCGAAGGGAAAGCGATGCCAAGGTTGGTCCTGGCATGACCCAACAACAACAAGCTTACTCCCCTAACGGCTGTGGGCCGCGGCCTCGACAGTACGGGGGAACCCGGTGCAGGCTGGCGCTGGCTGGCGAATAGAGGTTACATGTGGGACGACAGTCGCGGCCAAGCTGGCTGGCACGGCGCGGCTGCACGCCGGAAACACGCGGCCTGAAACCGTCGGGACGCTCACTCGAGACCTCTAGCGCCGCAGTTACTTTCACAAGTCAATATTTCACGGAATACCTTTCACACCAATGTGTCTTTATGCGAGCGCGAAAGCCCTGTGTACTCGAAGTCTGACGCCAACCGCCGGGCGAGCTCGGGCTCAGGGCTGGTAGCATGAATCATTTTAGATCACATAATGCACGGATTGTAGCACTTTATGGAGGTTCTAGTCCCTGCCATCAAATGCAGTCGGGCACGCACGCGCCCTTCCGTCGTCCTCTCCTCATCGGCGGGGTTATTACTGCAAAGGTAACTCCTCACATATCAATTGACGGCACTTGACATCGCTGCTTATTGATGAAGCATTGAAGCTTACCTTCTGAAGCAGTTGCACTGCAGCACGTCGTTCCTAGTTCGCGTTCGCGTTCGTTCAGCTCTCGGCAATATTGCACACGATACAGGCTGGACGAATCCACCATAGGTCTAGCAACCGAGGCCTCATCCAAGGCGGTTAGGCGGCGTAGGAGCTGGTTTCGCTCGACAGACGGCAATGGAGTCGGTGCGCGACACCGACCCGGAGACCGCGACGAGTGCCCAGCAGCTAGCACGCTCTCTACCGCTTACGCGCTTTGTTGATAACTGTCGTCAACTGACCGTCGGCTGCACTCCTTGTGCAACTGTCAATTCGCCAGCGCGTGGCACAAGCGCTCGGGCTTCGCCGGCCGACGCGGCGCCTTCTCCCACGATCAAATCGGGAGATTCAGAGGCACCGGAGGTTAGCCTTGCTTGCTCAGGGACGTCCGCGGCCCCCTCGCTTCCAGCAACAAGAATCGCGCCATCCGGTCAGCTCCCGCTCGCACAAATGAAGGAGGACTGCAATGCGGATGGTTCCGAGCAGCGGTTAGGGCCGGTGTGGCCAGCGGGCGAAGGGCGCCTCATGCTGAAACCGGCGGAGGAAGGCCGGACGCAGCCGATGCGCTTGCTGGACGAGCTAAGCCTAAGCGGTGGTGCCGCCCCCTTGCGGCCTCGCCCCTCGGGCGCCACCGCCGACAGCCCTTCGCCATCTGCGTTGTTAGCGCCGCCTCCGCCGCAGTCAGTGCATACCGCAGACTCAAGCGAGCGAAAGGACGCGGCACAAGGCGCCCTGGCCGTTGGAGAAGCTGCTGCTGCGGTTGGCGGCGGCGCGCCCAAAGCAGACCGCGCCGTAAATGGCTCCGGAAATGGCAGCGCGGCGGTGGCATTGGGGCAGCCCGCTTTGGATATTGCATTGCGCCGTACCAGTATACAAGCTCCTGCGGCTGCGGCTGCGGAAGCGGCGGCGCCGGCCGGCGCAGTTGCCGCGGCTGCGGTGGACTTGGCAGCACCAGACGCCCCAAACTTTGCCCGCGGTAGCCGGACTGACAGCTCAGGCTGTGAGGATGCGCCCTCGCTAGGTTGGCGCAGTGGAGGTTGCGGCAGCGGCGTGGAGGGGCGGCAACGGCACGAGTTTGAAGCCAGGGTGCCGCGCGACCCACGTCCGCCCCAGCAACAGCCACAGCCACAGCCACAACAAAGGCCTCTGCCGTCGCAGCAGGCTGGCTCGTTTGCTTCCACCCTGGCAGCAGGCGCCCCAGCAGGCAAGGCTGTCGTGCCAACCGCCAACACGGCAGCGCCGCCACCACCGGCGGCGGCAGGGTCGCAGCGACAGCCGTTTCTACAGCTCAGCCGCTCGGACAGTACTACGGAGGACGACTCCAGTGGCGGCGGCGGGGGCAATTACGGCAGCCATGGCGGTGTTGGCGGTTGTGGAGGCGGCGGCGGTGGCGGGTGCGGCGGCGGCGGCGGCGGCGGCTTCCCGCCGCCGCAGCCTCTGCCTCGCCACCGATCGGAGGCGCAGCCGCATGTGCAGGTGCCGCTGCGGCTGTCAAACGAAGGGTTTGCGGTATTAAGTGGTGGCAGTGGCGCAGCTGGCGTGGGGCACGGGGAGAGGCATGATGCACGCATGGGGACGGGGCGCGGCTTCGGGGCCGCGGCCACTGAGATTGAGAGAAGGCACGGCCGTGTTGGTGCTCCTGCAGCCTCTGTTGCTGCCGATGCCCGGACGCCTTCCAACGGCTTGCCTCAGCGCCAGTCGAGCCAAGGGATCCAGCAGGAACAGCCGCAGTCGCAGTCACAGCCACCACTGCAGCAGCAACAGCAGCTGCGGTGGCAGCAGCCGCAGCAGCAACAGCAGCAGCGGCAGCAGCCGCAGCCGCTAGCAGGCAGCCCCTGGACAACCTCGTCTTCTGCTGCCGCCGCCGCCGCCGCCGCCGTTGCCCTGCAGCAGCAGCAGCAAAAGCAGCAGCAGCAGCAGCGGCGGCCCCCGCCAGGACTAGTGCCGCTGCCGGCTGGCGCCGCTGCGCCACGCTTTCTCTCTACGCCGGCAGCCGACTCAGTCCGCTCCCATCAGCAGCAACAGCAGCAGCTGCCTCAGCGGCGGCTGTCGGGCCCGGCGATGGTGGTGGTCTCGGGTGCGGTGGGCGCGCCGCTGCCGTTGGTCGCAGGTGTGGGTGGTTACGGTACCGCATATGCCGCTCATGCTGCTACCCCTGCTGCTGCTGCTGCGGCGGGGAGCGGCCGCAGTGGCGGTGATTGTGTTGACCAGCTCCAGGGCCGGCGGCGGTCAGCGGCTGACGTGGCAGCGGAGGAGGAGGCCATGTGGGGCGAGCACGCGGCGGAGGCGCTGCTTTCGCGTCAGCAGCACCAGAAACAGCACCAGCACCAACACCAACACCAGCTGCAGACCCAGCTGCAGCAGCATGAGGACATGTTCCGCCGCCGCAGCAGCATGAGTGGCGGCCTGGGGCTTGGCGGGCTCGGCAGTAGCAGCAGCCCCCAAAGTGGCGGCATGGGCGGCGCCGCCGCCAACGGCGTTGCCCACCAGGGCGCGCTCCAGGCTGGGCGTGCCGCGGCCAATGTGGCGGTGGCTGTGGCCGCGTCGGGCAGCCGCGGCGGTGGCTATGATGCCGGTGCTGGTGGCGATGGCGATGGCGGCGGTGGCGTCCGCGGCCAGCAGCGGCGCGATTCAAACGCAACGGTGGGGTCGCTGCCCCTCTCCATCTCACCACTGGCCGAGTCGGCAGGCCGCAGTAGCCGCAGCACACAGCAGTATGCACAGGCGGCGCCGAAACTCGGCGTGTTGAGACCGTCATCGGGCCTGGCGGCGGGTGCTCCGCCGGCGCCGCTGGCCGTTGACGAAACGAAGTCCGTGGCGGCGGCGGCGGCTCAGCTGCCGCTGAGTGCCCGGGGTCTGGAACTAGTGGCCCTTGGGCGTGCGCTGGCGGAGCGGCTGTGCCGAGTGCGGGTGAGTGAGGGCGGCATGGCTGGCTGGCTGGGTGCGTCCGGCGTGCGTGTGTTAGACGCACACAAGGAAACCGGGGCCGGCGTGCAGAGGGAGGGGCGGGCGCGGGCGCGGGTGTGTGCCTGCGGGATTATGTCGTGCAGTGCCGTACAAGCCTGCAGCGCCTTTCTTACCTTACCTGGGCACTTTTTGCCAGCCGCGCGTGAATGTGTCCTGTAGTGTGCCTGATGCGAAGCGACCAATGCGACCACCGCAACTCCGGTGCACCTCAGCAGCATCGCCGTACAACAGTAGTACTTGCCATGCGACCCTTCATTTCCTCTCCCTCGCAGGCCTCCAAGGCGCGTCTGGCTGCGCTCGAGTCAACCATCACCGCTGAGCTGACATCCGTGCGGTCCGAGCTGGCGGGCTGCGTAGCGCAGGCTGCGGAGCAACAGCGGCAGCCGCAGCTGCAGGCGCCGCACGGCCCTCCACATCATGCTCCAGGGCCGGCCGGCAGGCCTCAGCAGCTGCAGCAGTCCTTAACATCAGCGGCAGATCCGGGTTCCCTTGCATGGCGGGAGGACGCGGAGCGGTTTTTGAGGGAGGCGGGCAGCAGCGCGCCGGTGTCCAGCTTTGGAGCAGCCACCAGTGGCGCTGGCGTCGTCGGCAGCAGCGGGCAGCCCATCCGGCGGAGCAGTGGCACCGGCAGTGGCAGCAGCCTGGGTGCTGCATCCATGCCGCTCCTGCCGGCCTCGACGGCCTCCCTGACCGCAGTGAGCACCCGCACGCCGTCCAGCGGCGCCGCCTTGACCCGCCCTTCCATCTCCAACGGAAGGCCTTTCAGCAGCCCACTGTCGCCACCAGTAGATGTGGCCGGCGATCTCCTATCACGGCGCCGTCCCTCCGATGGCAGGCCTGCGGCTGCAGTGGCCGCCGATGCCGCCGACGTCGGTGGCACCGAGCGTACAGCCGCAGGGCTGCGGCTGCAGCCGGCGGCGGCTGCTGCTGCCGCAGCCGGAGCTTTGCCTGCACCCGCGCCAGCACCTACACCCGCCACGGCCAGGCCCGGGCCCACTCATCACGCAGATGAGGCAGTGGCTGCAATTGCTGCTAGGCGGGAGGCATCGCACGGACTAGCGGCAGTGGGTCCAGCGGTGGGCACGGCGGGGCGGTCAGAGGACGCCAGCCTAGGAGATGTGCTGAGGTGGCTGCTGGCGCTGAGCAAAGGGGGCGAGGCGGCAGAGCCGGCGGCTGCCGCTGCAGCAGCAGCGCTGGCACGGGCCGCTGGCGGCACAGCGTTTGCGGGCACAGATGAGGGCGCTGGTCTTGGTGCTAGTGCTATGGCGGCTGCCACGCTGCAGACGCTGTTGAAGCCGGTCAGGCCGCGCGAGGAGGACGAGCCAGAGACGGATTGGCCGGAGCATGCGCAGCGCCCGGCCAAGCGGGCGCGCGACCTGCCCTAGTGATACTGGGTGTGTCGCTTTGGCGGCTTGGGCAAGCGAAATACATTGTGTAATCGAGGTGTTGGGAGTGATCAGGCGTAATGCTTGAGGCAGGTACGGCGGTTATTCATTGCATCAAGACCTGCTGTGGTCAACGCAGGAACGGGGCTGATGGAGCAGGGGTGACGTTCTTTATGGGTATGGGTGAATCGGTTGATATGGCCATGCGATGCGAGGCTTGTGGCTGAGGGTTGAGGCCTCTGCTGGAGTTATCAGAACGCACATCTTATGAATCTTGTACTGGGACAGAGGCCGTGGACAGAGGCGTGCTGATAAGTATCGCGCATGCGCTGGGATTGTTTTGGACTTTGGTATTCCTTTGGAAGTCTTTTGCACTCAAAGCAGATAACAGTGGCTGCTATGGTAGCTATGGCAGGAGAGTGGTATCCTCAATGTGACGCCCCCGTAAACAGCCCTTCACGTTAGTAACCACTGGCGTTGCCGGGAGGGGGGGGGCTTGGTGTTTTGCACACCCATGTTGTACACACAAACAAAACCTGATAAAGAAATGGGTGTTTACGCAACATCACGAGTAAAGATTTAAGCAAGACGCTACAAGAAGGTATGACGGCCTGTAGTAATCAATTTCAAGCACCATGCATATGTAGCCTAAGGCGCGCTGCGTGTAGACCTGCCCCGTGATGTGATGCCAGGGCATACATGGCTTTCAAGTAGGGTATGCTACCCACCTGCAGGGTAAACACCCCGGGTTATTGCAAAAAGACAGTCTGTGTGGGCTCGCAAGGAGGTGTATCCGACATGGAAATGGACCTTTGGGGATGTGTGGGGTGTGTGTATGAGGCAGGCAGGGCGCTGGCTATGCAAGCTAGCTTTGCAAGGCCACGGCTGGGGTGTGGTCCCTGAGGCCGTGGGCGTTCGCTCCGGTCGAGGTAGCACGGCTGCGGGGTGCTGGATGTGGAGAGCAAGGGGTAGCCTCACCTGCACACAAGCGCCCGTCACATGATGATGTGCAAGTCATTCAAGAGCACCTTATTAAGAATTGGGGGGAGGGGTTGCGCGAGCCTTTGTGCAGGCTTCCATCAGACGCAGGGAAGGGTGACGTAGATGAGGCCCGTTTGGAATATTGCCAGAAAGTAAAGCCGGTCCCAAGCCAGATAAGTACACAGTGGTGGTGGTTGCTTACAGTGCTGCTTGCGGCCCGGTCGGATGGCAGCTGTTGGGTGCGATGTCGGTGAGGGGTTGTTACTGGGCCGGTTTGTTACCGTGTTTTGTTACTGATGAGGCACGGTGTTACGAGTCATTATTGGGCCTACGTGTACCAGCAAGATCGGCGAGGTCGGTCCCCGCACAACATGTGTCGGGTGGCTGGCTTGTGACAATGCGGCGGCCAGACCGCCATGCCCAAGCTGAGATGAAAGGCCATGCGCCCATGCACGGTTTGAGGATAGCAAGTTGTGGACAGGCAGGCAGGTATCGCAGTATCGTAGTAGTATTGCAGAGGCTATGACGAATGTGCATAGTTTTGCGCGAGGTTGCGGCGGGTGGCAGGATCGCCGCGCACATGGGCAAACCTCGCGTTATGTGTTGTAACGGTGCCCGTACAAAGAGAATGCGTCACTATCCAGGGCATACGTAAGATAGCTGGGCTACCCAGGGCTGCGTACAACTGCGGGGTACTGGCCTACTGGGCCATATAAACTGCAAGGAGAGGAAAGGGGCCCCGCTGGGACCCGGCCGTCTCCAGGACGAACTGGGAAGCACCTGCAGTTTACGTCAGGACTTGTTTCTTCCAGAATTAGGCCGCCGTCGCTGGCAAGAAGGGTTATACAGATTGGGGGACTGTATGCAGCCCAGGGCCCAGGGGAGTCCTTGAGGGTCCCTGCCCTGATGCAGCCCTATGCGGCGAGAATGCACCCCCGGGAATCCCTACATTTCTCATTACCCGAGGGCGGAGGGCCTGCATTGGCCTTGCCGCTCCCCGATGGCGGAAGATGCAAGCCCTGGTTCACATAATGTGCCACACAGCGCTTCCGGCTTCCCCGCGGCGCTTCCCCTACCCTGCTTTGAAATTACACGGCATGGTCTCTCAAGGTCGAGGAGTCACGAAGGAGCAGCTGTTTAGGCCTGACATGTTGGCGGGGGGGGGGGGAGGGGGTAGCCGGGGCAAGAGGGGCAAGATGGGCACGCCCTGGGTGGGGCGGCGCGCGCAGGGGCAGGGGCGGGAGCTGAAGGGCGCTGGAAGAAAAGTGGGCGGGTCGGTCTGGACGAGCTCCTAGTCGATCGCTCACAAACTGAGGTGTTGCGCGAATCTCATGCGTTCTCTGATAGCGTGCGAATGCGTGTGCGGATCCGGGTAAGGTAGGAACGTGGGTTAGCCGGGAAGCGCGGTCGCGGGCGGGTAGAAGGTCCAGTCTCAGGTCTGGAGCCGGAACGGCTTCCCACTCTGGCATCGATTAATACATTTCATAAAGGACTTCACATTATATAATAAAAATCTTCGTGAATAGCTGGTTTCACGCCCGTTAGGATAGCGGACTCAAGTCCGAGCTCTTTCAATTGGCTGTCGAGCTGCTGCCAAGAGTGCAATGATCACTTGCTCTCAGGCTCGAAGCGTACTTAAAACGTCTGAATTGTCACACGCAGCTTGTAACCAGCCGGGCGCCTCGTAGTACTTCAAGCCTTTGCACTATCGTTGCTGCGCGCCGCGCACTGCGAGCTGCACTTCGTGCTCACATCTCTTCTGTGGCACTGCGGCTGGATGTTGTGTGGACTCTGCGGGCCGGTCGCCGAGCGAGGCCTGCTGCCAAAGAGCGTGACGGCCGTCAGGCATGTAGTAGTGGCTGCTCCGATGCTTTTAGACTGCGCAAGGCCCTGAGCGAGATCGATTTTTGGCTCTGGCCCGCGCCGGCCGTTAATCATTCGCTGCTCGGCCAAAGACTCGCCTGTCAGCGATGATGCCGACTAGTCACAGCAACAGCGATAATGCCTTCGTGCTCGAGCGACTGGCCAATGGAGCGTTTTCGGCCACCAGGAATTGATGTGCATACTGACATGACCGGTGGGCCACCCCAAACTTTGGGGCGTGGCGTCTAGTTATGGCTCAAAAGTTCCCGTGGGATGCACAGTTTCGCAGTGCCTCTGTCATGTGCAGACCGCACGGGCCACCGTCCCAAGTCAAAGCTTGACACGACCCATCCTCGCAATGTCGACGCTTTGTGATACAGGAGCACGCACGGCCATGCCAGTAGTAACACCAAGGCGGACCGTATTGACACACATGCTCTGCTACACGTCGGCACATGTGGGGAGCCCTGCAACCACTCATACGACGCGGTAGACGCAACGGCCACCGCCACCGCAACAACCTTCCGCAACTTTGGTGCTTCCCGCGGCAGCAGCGGGGTAAGCGGGGGCAACGAGGGTTCAAACCTTCCCAGCGCCTTCAGCAGTGGCCTTCACACGTACATCAAGAGTGAGGATGCACGGTCAGCAGCCGCCAGCCATTCAGGCGTCGCCGCTGTGCAAGGATGTGCCGCGAATGCCCCCGTCAGCACTCACCATCATTATGGTGAGGGCATGGCCGCGGGTGGCTCGTCACGCAGCTTGGCGCGCTGCAGCGGCACCCACAGCGAGCCACCAGCGCCGCCCGCTGAGACCGCACCGCCACAGCAACAGCGACAGCTGTGGCAGACACACCGGCATAGCTCCGGTGCGTCCTTCTTCCCGGCACTGCCGCCCCACCGGGCAACAGCCGCTGCACAGGCTCCGACGCCTCCTCCGCCGCCGCCACAGTCACCACAATCCCGCGGTACAGCTCCATTCCAAACGAGCGCCGGCGGCTTCTGCAATACGCACGGCGTTCACAGCAACGGCGGAAGCGGGGGCGCGGCCGGCAGCCCAGAGGTCGGCGCTGGCCACAAGCGTGGCTCTTCGCCTTCTCGTGTGCACAAGTACCACCAACCGCCGCCGGCTGGTGAGCCTTTGGACTACTGCCAGCCGCCGGCATTTGCAATGCCTGCAACCCTGCCGCGGCAGCGGACGCAGCGCTCATGCCAGCCGACGACGCCGCACCAGGCGTCGGAGTCGCAGGACCAGCAGCAGCATCCACAGCAGCGGTGGAAGGGCGGGAGCACGGCTGCTGCAGCGGATGAGGACTGTGCTGCAGATGACCTGCTGCTGGTCAATCGGGGGGCTGTGGGCCTACTGGATTTGAGCGGCCGCGCGGGGGAGCTGGTGCGCCTGGGGCAAGGCCTCGCGCACAAGCTCAAGGGCGTACAGGTGCGTGGATGATGTGTGGATGGGGGGGGGGTGTTGCTTGGGCTTACTTGGTCGCCGGCGCATGTATGCTTGCATCGGACGAGCGAGTACATACGAGATGAACAAGTCGCGTGGTTTTCTGATCCCGGCCTCGCTCGGTTGCGTGTTGCGCACGCGTCTCCTCTTATGAAGTGACGGTATCCTTGTGCCCCGCGCCATCAATGACGCTGCATGCAGTCTGCGCGCGCCTCGCTGCAACGGCTGGAGTTGGAGCTGGGCCATGCGCTAGGTCGCCTGAGGTCCCAGCTGCAGGCAACACTGCGGCAGCAGCACCCACACCAGCTGCTACCGCCCGAGTGGATACAGCTGCTACAGCCCCCGCCCCCGCTGCTGGCGGTTGCAGCGGCAGGGAACGCGGAAATGGAGGACAGCTCACCACCGCCACGCAGTGCGCTGCCGTCACCACCTCAAATGCTACAGCCGCAGCCGAGTTCAACGCCGCCGCGAGCGCCGGAGGAACTGCCGCTGCCATTGGCGGCTCCTCAGTCGCCATTTTGGGAGCAGCGGGCGGCGGTGGCCGCCACGACCGCCACTGCCAGCGGCGGTCATCCCGGGTGTAATGCTGGTACGGCTGCGGCCGGTGCTGCCGCAGCCGCTGGCGCCTCTACCGCCGCTCGCACCTCTGCCTCCGCCCCCGCTTGTGCCGCCAGCACGGCTAGTCTACAGCGGCAGGAGCGCACGGCGGGTGGCGGCGTAGCTCAAGGAGGTGCCCAGCCGGCAATTGCTCCGCCCACGTCGCAGCCGCCTGCATCGCCACCTGCGTCGCAGCCCCGCTGCTGGCCCCTCGGCGTGTTGCCACCCATGGAGCTCGTCTCGTCCGGCGGAGCGCCAGCGGCGCGCGTCACGCCATTGGGGCGACGAGCGTATGCAGCTGCCGTAGCCGCCGCCAGTGGTGTCCCTGCACCGGTGGATGGCAGCAGCAGTAGGAGCAGGAACAAGCGTGCATTGGATTCAACCAGTGCTGAGAAAGGAGGAGGAGAGGAGGCAGCCCTGAGGTTGCTGGCTGCGGCAGCCGCAGCCGCAGCCGCAGCCGCCGTCACGGCAGGCGACCAGCCGCCGCTGAATGCGCGCCGCCGCAGCCATGCAGCTAGGGAAACCACGCAGCCACCTAAGCCATCACCCTCAAAGCTGCCGACAGCGGCACAGCAGGCGGCGCCACAGCCTCGTGACGGCGGCAGCTTTGGTAACACTAGCAGCGGCGGCGCCGCCGCCGTCCCTGCCACCGCCAGCACTGGCGCAGCCGTGCCCATGTCGACGATCGACGCCGCCGCCGCTGCCGCCATCGACCCAATGCTTTGGGACGAGTCGCCCGCAGATGACGTGCTGCGGGCTGCGGCTGCAGTTATGAAGTCTGCATCTGTGGCTGCCGCCGCCGCCGCTGCACCTGCGTCGGCGTCAGCGTCCGTGCAGCTCCCGGCGCATTCGTCAGCAAAGCGCCCGCGCTATAGCGACAGCGGTGCTGAAAGCGGTGGCAGGGCGCAAGGTGGCGAGATGGTGGCGGCAGCGGCAGCGGCAGCGGCGCTGTCTTCGGCAATGATGCCACCGCCGCGGCCAAGGCCTGCAGCGGCTGCGGCGAGGGAGCAGCCGGCAGGCATGCCGGTCGCCGCGGCGGCGGCGGCGAGAGTGATTGAGGAGCATATCGATGTGATTGGCCTGCTCCGGGGCCTGCTCCATCAACATCAGGGAGGAAAGTAGCGGTCCCCCCCTGCCCCTGCTACCTCCCCTGCCCGCAACAAATGGTTTCACAAATAAATGGATTGCCTGAGTCTCGCAGAATGTCGATGCATTGTATGGACGGGTCGGTCATGCATTGTGGGGGGCAGGTGACAAATGCATGAGAATGGCACACCATCTGTTTGGCAAGCCATGACTCGCAGTTGACAAACAAGCACGGTATTCAAATCAATGCATATATGCGAGGGGTGTGGCGCTGTGTGGCGCAACAGTGCATGTGCGCGCTGTTTGTCTTAGGCATGATGCATTCGCGCATGACGAACATGATGCATCTTTATCATTGAATCAGCACGGTCGTGCACGTGTTCGTGTGCTGGTGGGATAATCCACCGCATGTACGTTTTGTCCATTTCGCTGTGCTTGCCAACTGCAACCCTGGGTGTCTTTTGGCGACAGAAGGATTTTGCTCACGCATATCCCACGCCCCATGTACAAATAGCCGTTTCGATATACATCAAACAATGTCACTCGTTCATACGGTAATGAGCCCCTACAGGGCGGTCATGGCAAATGGTAACACCAGGTTACGCGAGGGACGCGCTACTGATGCGCCGCTCACGAGCGAGGATTACGGATGGGCCATGATGGGCTGGTATGATAGAGCCTGGTAGAGCATGCCGCACCGCACCAACACTGATTTCTATTACTTCTGTTTTGCACCCTTCTTAGGTGCGCTTGCGTGAGAGTTTGGGGCTGGTGAACGCAGACGTGTACGGTATGGTGGTCTCAACACGTTAGCGGTCCAGGGCACTTCAACACGATGGCACGCCTGCTTGCCCCATTACAACAAGAATGGGTGGGTTGCGATCCTGTGAAACGCGTTTAGACACAGGGGCTGCAGCGTCTCTGTTTAACGCGGTTGTAAAGTATCTGCGGCGCCTCCATGGGTCATGCCCGACTCAAGCCCGACAGGGGGAACTAGGGGAACCCATGTCGGGATGCGCACCCCAACCTTGGGTAACACGTTACCGGACGAAGGTTAGTTCGTTGCACCAACAGCACCACATCCAACATACGCAGCTTTGGGAGCATAATGCATCTTGCTCAGCGCGCGCCCCCGACCCGCCACACCTTGAGATATCATCAACGCGGACCGTGGGAAAACACACACGGAGCGGTCAGGCCGATGGCTCTCGTCTTTTAGAACGGCTAAAGCTTCCTTATCATTCATAGCATCTAATATGTATATGCGGCCTCGAACACCCGCCGTTCCTGGCGATCGATACTGATATACTTGGCTCGCAAGTGTGTTGCTTCCAATTCATCAAGATGATGGAAGAAACAAATTAGCTCGCACGGATAGCAGCTTTGCGAAGGAGAGCGCTGCGTGCGAGCGGGCTCGCTTCTCCAGCAACAGCCGGACGTTGGCGCCCATCCTCTTGCTGGTTTACTGAGCAATTGGCAGAGCATTTAACGAAGTACCACATTAGTCGAAATGGCTTCAAAGATGGTCTTCAACGCGACGACAAGGATTATGTTTGTGCTCTTCACTGTGTTTGTGGCGATCTCCACCTACGTGCTTATCGTTACACATCATGTGAAACTGCCAACGGTGCGACCGGCATTGGCGTGGATAGCGTGTTCACAACACCGTGCTGCTGGCCGGGCTCCCAGTCCTCCCAGGGCTTTCGCGAGCCTAGCCTTCACAAGGGGACGGCTGCGCGGCAAGGACGGGGGATCGCCATGCGGATTGCGGTGCATAGCTATAGCGATAGGGGGAGTCTGTTGAAGGCCGGAGGAGTACCGTCTCGGCCTGCTTGGGAAGGGGGGCCTCAAAGCGTCTGGGGCAGATGCGAGCGCATGCATGGGTCACCCGCGCACTCTCCGGGACAGGCAGTTCCGGGACCCATCTGCTAAGCTGAGTCCTCCTCGCTGTTGCTGATCTGAGACCTGCCTGCTGCGGCCCCGCAGGTCACCTACTCGACAAATCCGGACCACCGGGCAAAGATAGGCGCGGAGATGCTGCACCATTCCCTCCTGGAGGATTTCTCAAAGTGGGTATCAGGGGCGTGGGCGTGGGGGCGTGGGTGTGGGGCGGGCGTGGGCGTGGGGGCGGGCGTGGGCGTGGGGGCGGGCGTGGGCGTGGGAGCGGGCGTGGGGGCGGGCGTGGGCGTGGAGGGGGGGGGGGCGTGGGCGTGGGGAGGGCCGTGGGCATGGGCAGTGCGGGGATGGGGGCGGGCGAGTGCGTGGAGGCGGGCGTGGGCGTGTGGGTGTGGGTGTGGGCGTGCGCGTGTGGGCGTGGGGGCGGGCGTGGGCGTGGGCGTGGGGGCGGGCGAGGGCATGGATGTGGGCGTGGGCGTGGGCGTGGGCGTGGGTGTGGGCGTGGGCGTGGGCGTGGGCGTGGGCGTGGGCGTGGGCGTGGGCGTGGGCGTGGGCGTGGGCGTGGGCGTGGGCGTGGGCGTGGGCGTGGGCGTGGGCGTGGGCGTGGGCGTGGGCGTGGGCGTGGGCGTGGGCGTGGGCGTGGGCGTGGGCGTGGGCGTGGATGTAGGTGCAGGTGTGGGTGAGGGGGCGGGCGTGGGTGTGGCTGGCCAGTTGACTTCGGTGTAGATGGCTGCAACCTCCTTGGCTGTGCTGCAACCTCCCACCTCGCCAGCTCTCACATCTTGGCCATGCATTCCACCCCGCACCTCCCACCCCATCCCTCCCCGCCCCGCGGCTCCCGACTCCGCGCCTCCCCACCACGCCCCTCCCCACCACGCCCCTCCCAACCCCACCCCTCCCAACCCCACCCCTCCCCACATCCTTACAGGTACGACGCGGACGGCGACTCACATCTGTCGGTGCACGAATTCGCGGCCATGCTCAAGGACAACCAGGCCAAAGCCGTCAGCGCGCAGCAGCAGGCGGTGAGAGAAAGAGGCGGAGGCGGAGGGGGTAGTGGAGGTGAAAGCAAGGCCCGGACCGTTGCCGAGGGGCACGCAGGGGCAGAGGGAACGAGCGGAGGACGTAGGCGGAGGGAGAGGTTTCTATTCCTGAGCTCAACGCATGAGTCCCAGTTCCATAAGAAAGCCCGCCTTAACCCCTGGAAATGGAGGGGCGGGCAGCACCACTACAGCTAGGGTACAACCGGCTGTGGGCACTTGTGGGCCGCGGGCCAGTGCCAAGGGCCCTTCACGTCATGGTAACCCTGCCGACCCTAGGACAACGACCTGCCACTACTGCACACCTGACGCGGCCCTTCGACCCCCAACGCAACCCTCCGACTCCCCCGCCGCCGGACCCTTGACTACCCAGAAACCTCCACTCAGCTCCACTCACCCCGTCTTGCATACACGGCTGCCCCCCGCCCCCAGATTGCGCACCGTCTCCCCTTTCCTCAGCTAATCATGAATGTAACCCCCACTCCTCAAGGGTTGGGGTTCACTCGGTTGGCTTGCTTTGGGTTCTTGAACGAACTACCCCACCGCGCAACCCTCGCGCGCAGGCCGAGACCCAGAAGCAGATCCACACGGTGGTGGAGGCGGCGGCCAGGGCGGCGGCGGACGTCAAGGCCGGCATCATCCAGCCGGGGGCAACAGGTGCGTTTATGTGTATTTGTGTGTGTACCTGTGTGTTTCTGTGTGAGGAGAGCGCAAGGGGAAATGGCTCGACACTGCGCGTGCGAATGCGTGTGCTGGTGCGCATGTCAATGTGGGCATGCGGCGTGTGGTTCAACTGCGCTTCAGACTGGCGGTGTAAAGGGATGCCGGGCTGAACAGGCCTCACGTCGCAACCGCGAGGGGCAGCCGCGGCCAGCGCAGCCTTTGCTCCTGGAGGTTAGCCCAGACGTAAGGTCAGCCGTTGCAGCGCCTCAGCCGCATACGTGACAAAGCAGCCCTGGGCGCCGAAGCGTGGGCTGCCGCGCCACATCTCTGCACCGACTCAACCACCTTCACTGCACGGTCTCAACCACCCTCACTGCACGGTCTCGACCACCCTCACTGCACGGTCTCAACCACCTTCACTGCACGGTCTCAACCACCTTCACTGCACGGTCTCAACCACCTTCACTGCACGGTCACAACCACCTTCACTGCACGGTCACAACCACCTTCACAGGCGGCGTCCAGGGGGGCGGCGCCGCCGACCTGGACACCCTGGATGACGGCGAGTACGATGACGTGGAAGAGTACGACCTGGTGGCGGTTACCGCCAACGACCCGGTACGAGCCGGCGGCGGAGGCGGTTTTGGCGAGTTTCCGAGGGTTTTGGTTTGGAGGAAAGGGCCGCTGGGGCGGCCAGGCTTGTGCGCTAGAGGCGGTGGTTTGCCGGGGATGCATCACGATTGCGGTGCTGAACTGCAGCCGTGCATGCAGCGCCGCGTGTGGCCCTTCTTGAATGGGCCGCTGGATTCCCCTTCTGGAGCCGCACCTGCCGCTGTGCCAGCCACACCCGGCGCCGCGCCCCGCTCCCTCCTTGCCAAACGCCTGCCGTGCCCGTGTGTCTCCTTGTTCAGGATGAGGCCGACTACGAGGAGCCGGACGACGTGTGGACGTCTGGATCCAGCAACTCCACATCCAGCGACACCAAAACCGGCGGCGGCGCAGCCGCAACCGACGCCGCTAAAGCCGCGGGGGACCAGCAGGAGACCACCCGCCAGGCCGGCGGCGCGGACGATGTGTTGGGGCGCGACGCCGACGGCAAGTCGGACAAGGAAGCGGCGGCGGCGGCGGGGGATGATGCGGCGCTGGACACCACAGCCACCACGGGGGCCGCGGTGGCGGAGGCGGCAGCCAACGCACTGGCGACGGTCAAGGCCGGCGCCACCGGTGGGTTGCGGTGGCCGCGAGAGCGCCATGCAGTCGCCAGTTTAGTTTCTTGCTGCCGCTATCCTTGCCAACGAACAACCCGCGCGCCCCTCGGTCGGTCTAACACGCTCATGATGCTCAGACCCGAATCCGCTCTGTATGAGGCGTATGCTATGCGGCGCCATTTCCGTATGAGTTGAGCGCATGCTTCCGCGCGCGTTTACGTCTCCCGTTCCACGCCTTGCGCTGCAGGCTGCCCCGAGCTGTCTCGCGAGCTTGTGGCGGACTTTGCTCGCGACAACACCATCATGCTCACCGTGGCGGACTGGCGCATCTTCGGGTCCATGGGTGAGGACGCGGGGGTGGGGTGGGGTGGGGGGTTGTAAACACCAGCCCAAACTAAACCAAAACCAACGAAAACGAGGGGGTTTCAAGGATTGGTACAGAGAAGTGTAGCGA
>NC_057007.1:660803-680938 GCF_000002595.2 Chlamydomonas reinhardtii
CAGGCCGGCTGCCGCGCCGCCCCCGCACCCACACCCACGCATGCACCCGCACCCGCACGCTGCAGGTACGGCGACTCGCACTACAACGCCGCCACATGGCGCAAGGTGGTCGTGGTGAGTTTGGGCGCATCAACATATTTTATTTGTGGGCCACCGCATCCAACTTAAGTCCTTGTGCTTGTGTGATGCTCTGCACATGCACGCTACCGATTACATGCAGCTAGTGTGGCCTGTGCAGCACTCTTGCCCCGTCGCCAGCAAGTCAGGCTGTTGTTCAGTCACATCGATGAGCGCCCATGCTTATACTCTGTGTGACCCTGGCCTTGACCTGTGTCCCCTGCCCCCTGCTAGCTTAGCTTGGTTTGGTTTAGTTCTGCCGCGTGGGGACTATTGTCGCGTGCCCACTCCGTTGTCAAGCATCGGCCACGCTCTCCTCCTCGCTCTATTGCATTGGGTTTGGTTTAGTTTGGGCTGGTATCTACACCCCCCCCCCGCCGTTGGTTACGACTTCGTCAGCAGTCTTCAGTGCATCCTGTACCGCTTTCCCAAACATCCTTGCAACCACGCTCTCCTCCTCGCTCTATTGCATTGGGTTTGGTTTAGTTTGGGCTGGTATCTACAACCCCCCGCCATTGGTAACGACTTCGTCAGCAGTCTTCAGTGCATCCTGTACCGCTTTCCCAAACATCCTTGCAACCACGCTCTCCTCCTCGCTCTATTGCATTGGGTTTGGTTTAGTTTGGGCTGGTATCTACGATCCCCCGCCATTGGTAACGACCTCGTCAGCAGTCTTCAGTGCATCCTGTACCGCTTTCCCAAACATCCTTGCAACCCCCCGCCCCCCGCCTGCCGCCAGGTGAGCCGCATCGTGCACTGGGGTTTCAATGTCATCCACAGCGACGTGGACGTGGTCTGGTTCAGGTGAGGGAGGGGAGGGGCTCACGCGGACTGCGTGAGGCGGGAGCGTGGTCTGGTCCAGGTGCATGGCAGGGGTAATGTGCGGGAGACCACGCGGGGCGCGGAAATTGGTAGGCGGTGCGGGGTTGTGGTTGTGTTACTGTTGGTGGTGTTGGCAGGTTCTGGGCAGAGTTGGTTAAGCGGAGCCACGGACGGATGCAGGGTGTTCGGGAAGGAGCTTGGGGCTTGTATATGGGGGACTCGTACCGCTACCGCACGCGGGCGGAGGGGGGCGTGTAGCTCATGGCGCCATGCACTCGGCTGCCTCCACCCCGGCCTTCTTCTTCTCGCCCCCCCCCCCCCGCCCACAGGGACCCTCTGCCGTACTTCTTGGGCCCCGCAGTGAACAATGTGGACATGGCCGTGTCGAGTGGTGAGAGGGGTGGGGGTGGATAGGGGGTGGGGGTGGGGTGGGGGTGGGGGCGTGGGGTGGGGATGATGGTGGTGGATAGGGGTGGATAAGGGGTGGGCTGCGGGAATACAGGGTAGCGGAAAGCTGCCCATGGAAGACGGCGCAAACGAGAAAGAATGCCAGGCATGTGAAAAGCGGTGGGCGAAGGAAGCGAGGGCGAGGGAAGGGTAAATGTGGCAGCGTGCCGCTGTCCCGCGGTGACGGCGCCCGTGGGGCAGCGCGATTCCCCCACGTCCACCCTTGGCCGCTTGGCCTCCCGCAAGGGGCAGGCGACTCACTCACTCTACGCCGCGCCCTCGCTTCACCTTTCCTCCTGCCCACATACAAACACACACCACAGACCTGATCAGCACGGGCAACCCCAAGGGTGACGAGGGGCTGGAGGTGGGCATGCACCAGCACACCAACTTCAACACCGGCGTCTACTTCGTGCGGGCTACGCCGGGTGAGGCACGAGTGCGGGGCGTGAGGCGTGCGTGTGTGGCATGCTGCTTGATACGCATGCGGCAGTGGCCGGAGCGGCGGCTAGCTCCGTGCCTATTAGAGGTTAGAGGTTCTAGAAGCTCTGGGTTGTAGATCTGCATGTGCGCGCGCACGCCGCCAGCGCACACACCAACGCTCTCGAACCGGCAGCTTTCCTGTACCCCCACTGGCAAGCATCCCTAGCCCTGACCTACACCCCACCGCCAATTCCATCGCCAATCCCCACCCCATCGCCTTCTCCTGACTAGTAATGCCTGGAACCCCACACATACTTCCCCACCCGCAGGCGGCAAGTCGCTGATGGCGGGCTGGTCGTCCATGCGCTCCACCAACTTCCACGACAACGACCAGGTGTGTGTGTGTGTGTGTGGGGGGGTGTTACATTCATGATTGATTGAGAGAGAGAGAAAGCGGCGTTGACGTTGCGTCGTCGAGTCTTTGGCTGGCCGGGACACCCTCCTCCACTCACGTTGGTCACCCTCGCCCCGCCTGCGGCGTTGTTCTCCTTGCCTGGCCGGCAGGTGGGCATCTACAAGTTCATCCGCGGCCGGCCCGCGCGCAGTGACGGCCGTGTGCTGGTGCTGGGGGTGCTGGCGGGCGAGGCGGAGGCGGCGGGGCGGTACGCAGCGGACCCGGAGGCCTTCACACGCAAGACCGTCAGCGTGAGTGATGAGCGGGCGAGGAGCAGAAGGAGAAGGGATGGGGGGAGGAGGGGCGGTGATTTGGGTGGCGGGCGGGTAGGCGGGTGGAGTTTGGGGGGAGGCAAGACGGGCCGCGAGCGGGGGCGGCGGAAGTTGCATGGGGGCATGGGGATGGCCACGTGGCGGCGCGGGGTTGCATGGGCAGTACTTCCAGCGTCCCATGGTGGGCACCTCCAGTCTGGCCTTTGACTGGGCATCAAATGCCACCGTGTTTGCGGGCTCGGGTGGTCGGGTGGCTCATGCCCCTGTGCTGTACCCTGCCGCACCCGCACCCTGCCCCACATCCTCACCCTCGCATCACATAACACCCTGACAGGACCCGCTGCCGGTGTCCACCGAGATGCGGCTGGGCGGGCTGGGCGTGCACATGCTGCTCAACGGATACAGGTGTGTGTGTGTGTGTGGGGGGGGGGGGGGTACATTCACAAGTAATTAAAAAGAAGGGCAGTTGTAGCCAGGGGGGAGCAGACGTGGCAGACGCACCTTACCGGGCATGGATGTTTTGGGGCAGTGCTGGCAGTGCAGGCAGGGGCGATTGCAGAGGTTTTGGATATAACATTGCACGCAACCACCGTTCCCGAGGTCCTGGGCTCTTGCTGTTCCTAACGCTTCACCCCTCACTGTCCAGCAACCCGCTATCCTCGCGTGTTGTACTTCACTTCCCTAACTGCGGACCTTTCTTCGCCTCTCCCTGACGCATCCCCCCCCGTCGGCACTTCACTTCATATTTGATACACACCATCCCATGGATGGCTACACCCCCCCCCCCCCCCCACTTCCTTAACTATTCATGAATGTAACCCCTCCCCCCGGCCCCCGCCGCGCCTGCCCCCTTGCCCTTGCCCAGCTACTTCATCCCCAAGCTGCAGCAGCAGATGAACGTGTCCTCCCTGGGCGTCCACATGACCTGGGTGCCGCTCAGCAAGTGAGCAGCCAGACAGCCGTTGGTCCCCTGTGTGTGTGTGTGTGTGTGTGTGTGTGGGGGGGGGGGGGGTTGCAGGGATGTTTGAAAAAGCGGTACAGGATGCACTGAAAACTGCAGACGAAGTCGTTACCACATGAGCGGCCGTCCGGGCGGCCGCGCTCCAGCTCGTTGTCCCTCCGTGAAGCTGACAGTACCCAGTTAAACTAATAAAAGCGTGGGCGCATGTGGCGCGTACAGCTGGAGACGCTCGGTACCGCAAATGAAACTGTGTTGGGGGGGGGGGGGGGGGATGGGGGAGTGGGTATATGCCCGAGCCAAATGAAAACAGGGGGCAAAAGGGCTGAGCAAGTACGCGCAGGCGCGGGGTCCCATAGATTGTCTACAGGGCCGTACGCTCTGCATCAATCCTGTCGCTGCAAGCGCGCTTCCACCTCCAGCCTCGACGCTGCCCTGCCGCACCACGCCTTGTGTCTTGCCAACCCCCATCTACCCACCTACTCACCCCCTTCCAACCGCCCTTCACAGGGAAGGCAAGTTCCACCGCTTCCGTGACGGCATGTTGTACGACGACCCCCCGGAGTACTACGATGCCCCCGAACGCTATTACCTCACTGCCGACATCGAGGTGGGCGGACGCACACAGCCGCACACGGCCTTTCACAAACAAAACAAGCAGGCTAATAAGTCGTGTGATAATCCTGTTGTACTTGTGCCACATGTGGTCTACATTCGTAGTATTATGTAGTTGCGCTCGCCTCACCACCGTCATTGACGGTCGCCGCCTGCCGCCACGCAAATACCGGTACGGCACACCCCGCAGGCGCCGGCCGCGCCCGAGGGCTTCAACACGTGGCGGGAGACCGAGGACATGATCCAGGTGGGCGGGGCGTGCAGCAGGGCGGGGCGGGGCGGTATTGTTCCCACCATTCCGGCAACAGACGCGAGATACAGCGCTTGGTGGGCGTGGGCTTGGATGGGACCACATGAGACCCTGTTGCGCCTGCACTACTGGCTCTGCCCACCCACGCACCCTGCCGCCCACACAACAGGTGCACCTCAAGAACATGCCGCCCCAGCTTCAACAGGTGCGTGGGTGTGAGGCTGCGTGTGCCTGCGTGTGCCTGCGTGTGCCTGCGTGTGCCTGCACGTACTGCACACCACACACGGAGCGGTGCCGGCTCACAACACAGAGCAACACGGCGCGGGGCCCACAGCAGCAGCAGCAGCAGCAGCAGGGCACCCACTTCAGACGACACTCGGGACGCCAATGCAGCAGCCCCTCCCTCCCCCCACACACTAAAACTGCCGTCGTATACACACATGCGCACACACACATCTGACCGCATCCTTGCCAAAATTTTAACCCTATTGCGCACACACGGCGCAGATGTATCGCGCAATGGCGGTGGCGATGGTGCTGAACCGCACCCTCATCTTCCCCACCCTCAAGTGAGCAGCGCTGCCCATTGTGCATGCGAGTCCCTAGCACAGGCGACTACGGGCGTGGGGCTGGGCGGCAGTCGTCCGGTTTGATCTGGGACTCAGGGCGGGGTCTGCGCTGGCAGTGCACCTGCTACCGCGCTGCATACGTCATCCAGTTCCCCATCTGCCTGCCTGGCTCTATTGCATTGGGTTCGGTTTAGTTTTGGCTGGTACCGTATCTGCAACCCACCTGCCTGCCTGGCCCTGCCCCCCGCCTCTCCCAAACCCCTTTCACTCCCCCCTCTTCTTCTCCCATCCCCCTCCCAATGTACAGGTGCTACTGCTTTAAGAACTGGTTCATGTCGGAGCAGTGCCGCATCCCCGGAGACAAGGTCACGCAGTTCCCGCTCGAGTGCGCGCTGGACCAGGTGTGTCGTCGTGGTGGCGGTGGTGCGTGGGCGGTGGTGCTAGGCCGTGTGGGGCCGGGGGTTTGGATACGTGAAGGGCGGCACACTTGATGTGGGGATGCGGGCTTTGCGCTACAACGCTTGCAGGGGTGATTGACTGCTTGACGACGGAGTGCTTTGCTCTCTGAACAACTCTGGTCGGGAGCCTGCACAGTGGTCGCAACCCCCTCCTCTCCCTCTTCCGCCCTGCCCCTGCCGCAGGTGTTCCGCCCCAAGGTGCTGTACAACTACCCACCCCTCAACACGTCGCAGGGGCCTCAGGTGCGTGCGTGTGATCGAGCAGACGGGCGAGCTGTTCGCCTGGTGGGCTAGGTTTCGGCGCCTCGCCAAAAAGGTAAAGCGCCCGCTGCCGGCCACTGCAACAGCAGCAGCCTATCCCGCTCACCACGACGCGCACGATCTACCGTCCTGCAGCTGCCTTTCAAACGGACCCCTCCTGCAAGCCTTCCCAGGCATAATATCTGAACTTACCTTTGCTCCGCACACACAGAACTTCACGTTCCGCGAGTACAGCATGCTCGACAATCCGCGCACACCCGCGGCCGTCAAGACCGGCCAGGTGCGGAAGCAAGCGGCTGAGCCTAGAGGTCTGGGCATGGACAGCCAGCAACGCGTAACCATGGCGCCAAGAGGGGTGCATGGCGCAGGGGGCCCCTAACCAGCCACCACTGCTGGCGGCCATTGCGGATTCGCCCACTCATCCTAGCAACACCCCTTAACCTTGCTATCTTCTTGTTCGGAACCCTCCCCCTTGTCTTTCTCTGTCCCGGCACAGGTGCTGGTAGTACCCGAGGGCGAGGCGCCCGGGAATACCACCGGCTTTGTGCAGGTGTGAAGTAATGGCAGGGCGGGTTCTGGAAAATAGACTGGGCGATGATTGGTGGCGAGCTTGCAAGGGATGGAGGGTATCAAGGGCTGGGAGCGTCGATACCCTCCCATCCCTTGGGCCCGCCCTGTTTTGCAGACACCTATGCACACTCTCCGACCGCTGCTCACACCATCGCTCACGCCATGCAAGCTCCCATTCGTGACGCTGCACCTGTTCGCCACCGCCTTTGCCTAACTAGTCATGCCTGCATGCCGCCAACCCCGTCCCCCAGGTCCTGTCCATCAAGCCCAACCTGAAGCAGGATGAGCTGGCCAAGGCGCTGGAGCCCATCCACGTGAGTGCCGTATCACAGAGGTGGTAGCTTATTGACTCCTTACTGCCGTGTAGCGTTACAAACCGCCACGGCCCCAGACGAGAATCCCAATCTCTCAAAACCGACAATAGCCTCCACTCATGCCTCAAGCGGCCTAGCAACTCAATCGTGGCCCTCAGCGGCCTCCTAGCTCCGGCCTCGCAGCTCCCGATAACCCCACCAAGTCCGCCGTGCCCGCCCCAGCCCGCCCGTGTTGAGGTTGCACTAGTGGCCGAAAGTGCTGCCAGAGTTTGGTAGTAGTCCTCAACGCCGGGAGGTCATGGTGCGGGCGACGGCAGCCCTGGTGGCTGGGCTTGATTGGCTTCGCGTATGAAGCTCCTCTCGCAAAGCGCTCGGCCCAACGGCCGGTCATGCAAACCAAGGTGCGGTCGGCGGTGATGGCGGCGGCGTTCGTGCCCTTGCGCTACCGAAATCATGTGTCTCGAACACCGCCGCGGAGCGCTCCGCCCATCGCCTAGCTTGCGCACGAACGTACGGTCCTAGTTGCACACTCGACAGCGCTCAATAGAACGAGCTTCGTGCTTCGGGAGATTGGCTGCACGAGCAGCACCATCACACGGGGGTGAGCGCTGCCGGAGGCGCCGCCGGAGGCGCCGCCGGAGGCGCCGCCGGCACCTGCTGCAGGCGCAGGGCGACGCCAACGCGTGGCCTGACAGCGCCACACTCCGTCGGTCATGGGCGGTCAATGGTCACTACCAAAAGACAAGCAGCAATAGGAACACGACTGGCTTTGCAAGGGCCATGATACCAGACTCACAAACGTATCAGGTGCGACAATGGCCACGACAGATGCACACATGCGTTGCCCCGCGTGCGCCAGCCACGCAGACGACGCCGCGAAACACATGCATCCTCTGCTGTCCAGGTGTGTGGCTTCTGGGTAGCTGTGGCCGTCCGTGTGCCCAGGAACGGTAACAGCGCGTGTTGGCACGTGTTGGCACGAAGCACTGGAGACCACGGTACTCTCTACCGGCCCCCAGGGCCATGCCATAACACGTGTTGACGTTGTAGGCTGCATAACCTTGGGAATAATAACAACGTCGTGACTCGAAGCTGGAACAGACTAGCCAACATGAGCCAGGAGAAGGCGCGAGGTGCAACACTTGAGCAGTTTCACGTACGCGAGTCACGCGCAGCATCCTGCCCTTCACCCGCGCCGTCGTGGTGTAAGATGCGGGCAGCCATGCCCAGCCGTGCAGCATGGCCACGAACACCAATTTCTTTCTTTCTAGGTGCCATGCTTGAGATTATTTGCGGTGTCTCGCTCGCCATAAGAGTCACTACCGATCAAGCAGTAAGTACACCCGCATAGCATCACCCCCGGCGGACGCAGGGCAGGCACGCACGTGAATGTTTGCCTCCAAACGCAGCGGGGATGCATGCACACAATGCTCCGTACGTGCCAATACCGTACGCCACGGCGGCTGTGTGGGTGTTATAGCAGGGAGGGCAACATGAAGGGCAACATTAAGGGCAACCCCAGCAAGGCTGGCCTGGTCGAGCGGCGCGGAAGGTTGAAGGATACCCGTTACGCGCAATGTACATATAGTGATAGAAGGCGTAATGATGGGGAAATAAGGAGCACTCGCGGGCCGCGACGGGTTGGATGCGCCGCGGGCCCCGGCCCCAAGGGAGCGAATGCCGGGCGGAGCCTGTCGTTGAGCGACTCGAGGGACGTGCCAGTAGTGAACAGCAGCAGTGGCGGTGGGTCATCCAATGTGAGAAATGATACAGCCACGCCGGCAGCCAAACTCCGCACTGGACCACGTACGGGCACGTTGTGGTACTGCTGTGAGGAGGCCGGGCTGAGTTGGGATGCCGGCCGACCGCCAAGCCCACGCACAGGGCGCTGTCAGCATGGTCACCAACATGTGAGCCTGTGCCGCCATACGCTCTTAGTTGTAATTACACATAGCACACTTGTCGTAGCACTTCGGTAATAAGTACGTAATTGCCCCGGGAGAAGTAAGGCCGGGGCTGAAAGGAACTAAGGTTGGTGCCGTAGGCGTCCACTCGCGAGTGGGCAGGCGACACAGTTGGCATGGGTCTCTGGGTTCATGAGGCATTGACAGAACACGCTGCCCCTGCTATGGCTCTGTCGAAGTAATATGTATGCATACATGTCCACTCATGTCCTAATGAGGGATGGGCAGGGAGCGTGTCGCGTGCCGCACAGCACGCAACTTGAATTGAGGCCATAACATGACACAGATGCCGGGCGTGCCATACAGGCGGCCAACTCCACGGCACAAGTCAGCTTCACGCATCCACAGATACATACATGGCGCCTGACTCTGGGATGGGATCTATCGGTCTGACTGTGGGGTCGATGCTACCCCGGCATGGATCTGGGTTGAACGGTTGGTGGTACCATCGCGCGGGCGTGGTGGGTCGAGTAGCGTGTTTCATGCACGGCACTCCCGCTAACCAGCTACACACCGCAGTGTACCGGTTGTCCAACAAATACATTCAGACCATTCTGGTATCCCACTCAAACCTGCGCCAGTGTCAGGAAAAGCGCTTGCCAAGTCGGCTACCCGCTTGCACTACAGGATGGCGAGCGGTTGACTGGCATGTGTACAGGCGGGGTGGGCCAACAAGAGGGGAGGGTGGATGGGTGCAGTGACTCGGTGGTGGCGAAGGGGCACCACCGCGAGCAGCGACAGCTCAGCCCAACACGCGAACGCCATCCACACCCACCAGGCAGGCTGTAATCCCAGCTCCGACCGTATCTCGCAACACAATATTGGTTGGGCTCATTGCGTGACACAGCGTCCGATGCCTGGTTCCGGGCTGCAGAAAGGAGCCCCGGCATGTTTATGCGTCATGCGGTATTGTTACTGGCTAGGCAATAGCATGCTGGCCGAACTGCACAAAACTCCACATCGCTCATTGAGGGCGAAAGATCCGGAAACAAATTCGGCACTTGGGCCTAGCGCACATATCAAATGCATATAGGTTGGCTCGGGGTGCGTCAGCCAGACTACAAGGGTGATGCCGCGTGATAGCATGATGTGCGTGCGGACCTCAAGACGTACAGGGTGACGCATGATCACGTAAGCCCGCTCCGTTGTCAACACGAAGCAATAGCGAGGCGCAGGCTTGCCGCGCACGGTGCACTCAAGGCGTATTGCGACAGGGCACGCAGCAGGGCACGCACGCAACAAGTCGGAGCGTCCATAACGACAGGGCAGGCAGCATAATTGCATGCGGCACACGGGCCATATCGCAAGACCCATCTCCATAGCACTTGATGCAAGGCGCAAACCCTGTTACTGGCGGCACACACGCCGCATCCGAACGTGGCGCTCAGACCACACAATGTCCACAACGCAAAGGCATGTACAACGAAGACATGTACAACGAAGGCATGTAAGCATTTCAATGCCGTCCATAATCCACAACACAAGAGTGTGGAGCCTGTTGCTTGCGGCACACAGGTCGTATCATAAGGGCACGTATGCCATCAAAGCAAGGGTGCGAAGCCCGTTGCTTGCGGTACACAGGTCATATCATACGGGCACGTATGCCGTGACTTGTCCATTAAACAAGGGTGTGGAGCCCGTTGCTTGCAGCGCACAGGTCGTATCATAAGAATACGTATGTGGCGCATTGTCCATGAAGCAAGGGCGCGGAGCCCGTTCCCTGCGGCACACAGGCCGTATCATGAGGGCACATATGCCGTGAATTGTCCATAAAGCAAGGGCGTGGAGCCCGTTGCTTGCGGCGCACAGGCCATATCATGAGGGCACGTTTGCCGTGAATTGTCCATAAAGCAAGGATGCGGAGCCCGTTGCTTGCGGCGCACAGGCCGTGTCATAAGGGCACGTATGCCATCCATTGTCCATAGAGCAAGGGCACGGAGCCCGTTGCGTGCGGCACACAGGCCGTATCATAAGGGCACGTATGCCGTCCATTGTCCATAAAGCAAGGGCGCGGAGCCCATTGCTTGCGGCGCAGAGGCCGTATCATAAGGGCACGTATGCCGTCCATTGTCCATAAAGCAAGGGCGCGGAGCCCATTGCTTGCGGCGCACAGGCCGTGTCATAAGGGCACGTATGCCGTCCATTGTCCATTAAGCAAGGGCGCGGAGCCCGTTGCTTGCGGCGCACAGGCCGTATCATAAGGGCACGTATGCCGTCCATTGTCCATAAAGCAAGGGCGCGGAGCCCATTGCTTGCGGCGCACAGGCCGTATCATAAGGGCACGTATGCCGTCCATTGTCCATTAAGCAAGGGCGCGGAGCCCATTGCGTGCGGCGCACAGGCCGGATCCCAACGGCACACACGCGAGCTTTCCCCACGGGCACGCGGGCCCTGCGGCCTGGATAGGCGGACAGGAGAAGTACCGCGCCAAAAATCCTGAGGGCCTTGGGGGGAGGGGGTGGCACGATGGAAGAATAATGTGGAATTGTAGAAAGCTATGAACTGTAAAGCGACGGGTAGACACGAAGGCACGGCAAGCAGGACCGCGCATGGCAAGCAAGTAGCCCGCCCGCACAGCTGTGTATGCCCTTTTGCTTTCAGTGACTTGCCGAACGCCTTGTCCGCAACGCTTCACGCGGCTTTGCTCCGCTTGAATGTTCCGCTCTGCTCCGATATGCTCCCGATTGCGGCCCCGAACCAAAGCGTGGTCCAAAGCGCCAGAGAAGCGTTGGAGGGCATTCCCTTACGATCAGGGAGCGAGCGTAATCAAGCTAAGGGGTTCCATTGAGCAGGATCGCGCAACAAAAACGCTGCAACTCCGTTTGAGTGTATATTAAACGCTTTTTCAGTCCATACATGGTAAAGTATAGTTAGAACCAGGTATAGGATTGCAAAGAAAGTCCGGAAATGTAGGGAATGTTTAAGTGCGACACACTGAGGTCACCGTCCCGGCAGAGGGACGATCCGATAATACAGTACAGAAGCACAACGGCAGATAAGGCGCCGTGTGCTCCTGACGCCTACAAGACCCAGCTCGGTCCGGCCCCATGCAGGCACGTACCCGAGCGTCCTGCACCGTGCGTGACTTTAACGCAACACGGCAGTTACGTCGCAATAACTAGACTTATCTCCACTGCGCTGCGATAAGTCAGCGCTTATCCCGCCAGCTGGCTTGCATAGTGCCTTGGCGACATGGGGAGCTTGGCGGCACCAGTGGCACCAGTTTAGAGCAACACTTCAGCACGGGTGCAGGCCGACTGGGGTGCCACCGAGGAAGAATGGCCAGTGCTCTTCAGTTTCTCTTTTGATTGCTCGCTGACACTGAGTCCCGCTCTTGCGCCCTCCACGCACAGGATGCCAAGGTGATTCGGCTGCGCCACGTCATGAAGTTGTTTGGCGGCTTCGACGACCAGGTGCGGCGGGGTGGGCGGAGCAGGTCGGGGTGCATGCAGCTGGGGTTGCAGGTGTTGAGGGGGGTCCAACGTGTATCAGCGGAGCAGTTGCCCGTTGCACAGGCCCATCCTAGTTGTGTATCCTCCGTGGCCTTTCTGTTTTTTCTCCGTCCTCAATCTTCCTCATTTCAGGCTGTCGCCTCCTTACACTCAAACCCGCCCACCACCCCCCTGGCACACAGGTGCTAAAAGCGTCATTTGAGGCGTTTGCGAACGCGGTGACGGCCAACTGGTGCTGCCGCGACGAGCCGTACATCAAGAAGGGGCTGCAGCGCAAGGTCAAGATGGTCATGGCCTGGTAGAGGCCGAGGCCGAGGTAGAGGCCGAGGTAGCTGCAGTGTTCAAGGTAGCAGTAGAAGTTGAGGAAGGCATAGCGGTGGCGGTCAGTCGGGAGCCACTTCGACTGGCGGGTGGTGCATGCACTGGCATGCTTATGGACACGGTTGGGAGATTGGAATTGGGTCCATGGGACTGAGACAGGCAGATGAGAGTAAATGTGCCGTTGCCGCGTGTGGCTGTCAGCCGCATGGCAGGCGGCAACTGGAGGGCAGCCGCAGCAGGAGTGACATTGAGCGCGGGCATTATTTTGCAACGCCCGAGGTTCGAATACCGGTAGCATCATACCTGTTTTGTACAGCGCTGTTGATCCATTAAGCTGCTAGGTTCAATATTTTGCTGTTTCCGGGAGCTGCATGGAACACTCGGGCTGTGAGGCAAGTTCTACCCATGTGATGAACAAGATGACCAGGGCAGGCAGCGCTAGCCATGGGTCAGCAGCTTGGGTAGTAGCAGTTGCATGAGTGCGCCTTTGGCGAGCAAGGTTTAGGTGACCCGTCTGGAGGGACACGGGCTGGCGAAAGTACCTATGCTTGCGACAATACGTCGGGCGTCTGAGCATGCAAGTACACGAAGACCATTTAATGCTGACGAGGCTCAACATGGATCCCTGGCAGGAGTAGCTATGGTAACTGCGGGTGGCTTTGGGCGTGTGATGGGGCAGGGTTTAGGCAAGTTGGCGAGGTCGCGGGGTGGCTTTGGGCAGCTTTGGGCAAGTTGGCGGGGTGGCTTTGGGTAGCTTTGGGCGTGCAACTTAGTATCTTACGCCCTCTCCTGTGCACCGTAATATTGCCGACTGCGCGTGATGCTGCGCTCGGCAATGACTCTGAAGGACGATACATGGCAATTCGCATAGATGTAATCAGGCCAGGGGACACATTGTTGGACGCGAGGCCGCATGCACACGTGCCACGACACACCACGACCCCCGAGCTGCAAGCACCCAGCGACCATCGAGTGCTGCCCGGGACAAACTTGAATTAGGGGACGTGAACCTACCACACAGGTGCACACATGCACCCGGCGGAGTCGGCGTATTACTGGGTCCAGGGTGCGCTACTTCAAGCAAGGGCCTGGGCAGTGAGGCAGTCAGGGCTTGCAGTGCACGAGTCATGTTACGCATTCACACGTACACGCTCAAGCTCGTATGATACAATGTGGCGTGTTATGTTGTTTTCTACACGCTCAAGTCTAGATGGAACGTCCTGGGCACACCTGAACTGCTGGGCCCAGCTTTGCCTTCCTCACGCCATACACTCTGGAAACAAGGTAATTGGGAATAAATTTACGTTTGACAATAGTGCCAGGTCCCAGAACACTAATGAAGCGGGCTGCAAGAAACCGGGCCCAGACCGGCCAGGACCGGCCTGCCCCATGCAGCCTCGCTCGGCGGGTCTAACCCCCCCGCGCCCTTTCACAGTACATATAGACGATTCAAGCGACTGAAGAGCAACTGGTTCATATTACAAAGTGACTTTATCAAGGTCTTTGCTGAGCCCTACACGCGTCTTATCACACAACATGCCTTCCAAGCGCCCTCGCTCCGGGCCCGCCAATGTCAAGCCGACTCCAACGGAGCTCCATGAGGCTGTCTTGAAATGCACTCTTTGCAACAAGCTCATCGACCCAGTGGATGACTACCGGTGAGGGCCTGTCGCGTCACACACGTCGCGTGTGCTGAGGTGCTGGTCGTTTCGCGAAGCACGTTTGTCCTGTCATTGATTCCATTGTTCAATTCCCTTGAATCCCTTAGACTCAGTATGGATTCTTCCGTGAGCGTACGTCTGGTTGCCGCCGTTGATTTCGCGAGCCATCTCTCCCTCAACTCTGCCTGCAGAGACATACTACTAACCGTGTGAAAATGCTGACCATCACCGTAGGTTGCTGGACTGCGGCGTTTGCAATCGTGACGACAATTGTGTCCACGAAGACTGCATTGGCACGTACCTCAAGAAGGAAGGCAGGGACCAAGCTCAGAAGGTACGTGAGCGCAGGGGTGTAACCTGCATTGTCGATGCACAGTAGGCTGCTCACAAGTATATTTGCTCTGGGCTCGCACCCTTGTGCGGCACGCAAGTGTGGGGATTAGGCCATTAGGGAACGAAAAAGCACCTGCGTGCCAAATCCATAACACAAAATACATGCTAAACTCCCTTCTTCCCCCTGCTATCCGCCCCCTTTCTGCGCAGACGGGCTTCAAGTGCCCTACTACACTTGCCAATGGGAAGTCCTGCAAGGGCCACATCTCCAAATCCCATCCCCATGTGGCAAGCAATGAGAAGAAGAAGGAGGCACGCAGGGCCCCATCACAACCCCGCCACAACTCGACCCCCCATGGTGGTGCCACTAAGGCCACTGCCAAGGGCTCTGTTGTCCAGGCTGTCAAGGCTGCCATGACACAGCAGCTTGTGGTCAAGCCATCATCAGGACCCAGCTCCACCCGCTTCTCCCCTCCCCTTCCTCCTGCCCAACCAAGCAACAACTTCACGCTGGGTGACTTCTTCACCTGGGCGTTGCCTGCTGCCCCTTCTGCCACCAACACAACGCCTCCTGCCCCTCTTCCTACTACCACAACCTCCTGTGGCAATGTCTGGCTGGATCGCACCCGCCAGGCTTATGCCAAGGGCCTGACTGTCCCCCAGGGACACCAGGCCCAGCAGGTGGTCAGTGCAGAGACACAGCTCCTGCAGCAGCTGAGCGAGCGCAGTGAGGAGGCTGAGGACGCGGTTAGCTTTGACTCTGCTAACGAGAGCCTCACTTTGTCCGCCACCAGTGACAGCACCTCCAGCGGCACCAGTGTCTCCGTCCCCAGCAGTGCCACCTTGTGCATGCTGCTGGGCAACCTGTCCTTGGATGCGCCCACACTGCTGGGCAGCCCTGGCAACCTTGGCTCCCACCTGCCTTCTCCTTCAATGGACAAGCCCCAGGTTCAGGAGCTGGTGGTGCAAGAGCTGGACCAGGTCAGCACTGTCATCTGCAGCAAGGTGGCCAGTGTCACCACCATCCGCAACCTGATCTGCAGTGGCCAGCTGGCTTGGCTGACACCCGTGGCCACAGAACTGCAGCAGGTCATGATGGCAGCGGCAGGTGGTGGCCAGGTGCTGTACTGCAGCCTCATCAATGGTGATGGCAGCAGCAGCCTTCCCAATGGTGACACAACTGACCCCATTGTGGCTGTGCAGCCTGTCTTTGAGCTCTCCATCACCCCCACCAGCCTGCCCAGCTGTCCCATGGCTTTGGACCTGACCCAGACCATGGGTATGAAGGTGGTTCGTGACCCTTGCACCCTGGCCTGCTACAACCCTGAAGACTGTTTTGGCCCTGGCTACAGCCTGGTGGGCTTCAAGGTGCTCCTGCCTGAGGCCGGTGAGGAGATGGAGGGTTCCAACAGCAGTGTGTCCAAGCAGTCTGTAGTGGCCCAGGGTGTGCCTATCCGCCGTAGCCAAATCCTGGCAGCAGGTGGTATGGCCAGTGCCAGTGAGGCCCCCCAGGTGGCCATTGGTGCCACCCCGGTTAGCACCCAGTCCTTCCTGACTGAGTCAGATGATGAGCTGGCTCTAGAGCTAGGTCGCCTGTGTGGCTGCAGCTGCTGAAGGGGTGGCTATGCTTGGCTGCATGTTGAGGCACAGAGTCTGTACTGGACCTAGGTGATGCATAGTGTTACATGATGGTGCATGGGGGTTGGTGGCTTGGCTAGGACTCATGCCCCTAGCTTGATGGACGGTGGGCGGCCAGACAGGGGAAGGTATTGTCTTTCTGAGCCCGTGGAGGTCTTACAGAACAAGAGTGCAGTGTGCCTCTGCGGTTGAACTGCAATCTGTTTTGGGGATACGGTATTGTGGTACCGATGGATGCAATGCAAAGACATGCAGAGACATTGGGGCGAGATATGAACACGAGGATCTTGCAATGTAATTAATATGCCCTGCTGCTGGTAAATCAATCGGCACCTGTCTGTTGTGCGGGCTTGGTGTTCACAGCATTAGGGCATGTGGGCATCTCAGCAAGATTCAGTTGGTGGGGTGTGTGTGCAGGATTCTTGCCACCCTCCCCCCACACACACACCTGAAGGGGCCTAGCCGGCATGAGCTGCCATCTGCTTAGCATTTATGGATAGCAATTTGCAGTCGATGCCTAGCCAATTCGAAGGCGGTGGGGGCAGTGGCGTGGGGGGCGCGGCCATCGTGTCATACGGACATATCAACATGTTGTGTAAACTTGATGTGCACAGCAAGTTTCCCTCGTAATACGTTTACTACACATAATGTGCTGCATTGTAAGCAACCTAACACAGTAGTAAACGGGCTGACAGCCAAAGCAATCCAGTCAACTTTGTGTCTGCCCACGCTCTGTACCAGTAGATCACTTTATAGGCAATTGATGCGCATTATGGATATGTTGAAGCAGCTAGGGCACAAGTCTGTGCGTTTTTGAGGCCGCGCGCTCAAAGTTTGGCCGCGCGTTAACTGACCAGCTCGCTATCAACTTCCATCTTTATCCCGTCAGCATGGAGCGCAATTACGCGGTAATCTTGGACTATGCAGTACGCTTCACTTGCACACAAGCTTGAGCTTGCGTCGATGAAGTCACCCCGCGTCTTCTCGTTGAGCACACACAGTCTGCTGCTCACGCTGCTCTCTAAACATCGCTGCAGGGGGGCTACTCTGGAGGCGGGCAGCCCAGCAACCTCGTTTCTTCAGGTGTGTGCATGCCCGCGGCCCCGCGTTCCCTCCGTGCTCGTCGTGGAAGCGCGTGATGGTGAACCAAGCCGTGATTCATTGTCAGCAAGCAAGCCTGACATCGCTGCCGCCCGCTGCTTTCATCCCGGGGTCTCACCTATCGTTCAGGCCGGCGTGCCGGAACCGTTCGGACCGGCACGCCCGATGCCGCCCCAGCGGCGGGCGGCTACGCGGGCGCAGGGGCTGCAGATGATGCGGCATCGCACCAGGCGCGCTTCGGTCGGCGGGCGTCGCCCGGAGCCTACCCCTCCGGTGGGTGTGCGTTGGTACCAGTATGTGTCACGCAGCGCTGCGTCATTCCTTCATAGTGCCGCTCCCTACACGTCCCTACGCTTGGGCAAGTGACACCGTTTCTGCACCGATGATTGTGTATGTTCACTGGGTTTATGTCCAAGCCTGCAATGTAATTCCTCACTCTGTTCATAGGCGGGGGCATGGACATGGAGCCGCCCCGCGGAGGAGCCAGCGGCTACACCCCATCCGCGGCCGCCGGGGCGCCGCGCGCAGCCGGCATCCCACGCTCCGGCGCGGCCGCAGGCGCCTACTCCGCCTCACCCGCCGCGTCCTCAGCAGCAGCAGCAGCAGCAGCAGCAGCGCCACCCCCAGGGGCGGCAGCGGCAGGACCCAGTAGCAAGCTCTCGGGGCTGCAGCGCCTGAAGGAGGCGGCAGCGTCTCGCCTGGTCAGTCGCATCCCCAGTGGGGGGCGGCATGCGCCTGGTGAGTGAGGAGGCTGCGGGCCGAGGATTCTTGTGCTAGCAGGTAGCAGCATGGGTTGATGTGCACATGTAACGGATGTGGGCATGCGTGCCAGCTCTTGTACTGGGTGCAGGGCGTTTTGTGTCGGGTGGCGGACCTGGCTAGCGCGAACTCTCTCAACCCACTACCGGCCTTCCCCAATCCTCTTCCCGCCTCTGAATTCCTTGCAGAGTCTGCCGGGTACGTGCCCTCAGCCATGACCCACCAGGCCCCGGCCCGGCCTGCGCCCCTGCGTGCCGGCTCTGGCGGCGGTGGCGGCGCCTCCTCGGGCACCTCTGCTGCCGGCCGGCCACCCTCCACTGGCTCCTCAGGCTACGGCTACAGCTCCAGTGCTGCCGCCGGTGCAGCCGCGGGCCGGCCGGGGTCGGGCCGGAGCGCGTCCACTGGAGCCGCGCTTGGCGCCGGCAGCAGGGCACCCGGGGCGAGCAGCGGGTACGGGTATGGGTCCAGTGCGGCGGGTACCTCGTCCACCTCGGCGAGTGGACGGCCGCCGTCAGGGAGCGGTGCCGCGTCCGCGGCTGCGGCGTCTGCAGCTCGCCCCTCGGCCTTGGCGTCGCTGGCGGCGCGGCGGCAGCAGACGGCGGAGCCGGCAGCGGCTCCGCCGCCGCGGGCGCCTCCGGCAGCGGCTCCGCCGCCGCGAGCGCCTGCGGCAGCGGCTCCGCCGCCCCGCGGCCTTTCAGGCCCCATCCGCGCGCCGCCGCCACCAGCCCCGGCGCCCTCGTATGGCGGTGGTGGTGGAGGCTACGGTGGAGGTGGTGGCTTTAGCGGCGGCGGCGGCGGCTTCGATGCGGGTACCATTCCGCCGGGTGCGGACGACCCCGGCCCGACGGGCCCCATGGTGGAGTGCCCCTCGTGCGGGCGCAGGTTCAATGAGCAGGCCTACTCCAAACACGCCAAGGTACGGCATCGTTGGTCTTGCACGAGATTGGGATAGGAAATAGGCGGTACGCACGAGCAGGGCATAACACATCGCTCGTCATGCGTGGTTGGGATGGGACGGCGACAAGAAGACACGACAAGGTGGTTACAGCTGAAACGGCATTGCTGCGGGCGCAGATGTGCTAGGAATTTCCGGGAGGCGCTTTTGTGCTTAGTCCCTTAATCTTGCTGTCGCCCTCGTTCCGCATCCTGCAGATTTGCGAGAAGGTGTTTGCCCAGAAGCGAAAGCCGGTCAACATGGCAGCTAAGCGACTTGAGGGTGAGCTTGGGAGTATGGCGGCAGGCAGCGAGGAGGTTCTGGGTTGTAAGGAGCGACGGAAGTGGTCAGGCAAGGGGGCTGCCACACGAGGCATGCACGACACGAACACACCAGTCTTCCCCAGTCATGATGGCCAACTTGTCCTCCCCAACCCTTCAACCAAAGCCCCCAACTCTGGCCTTACCTTGATCTGTCCAGCACATCACTGGTGTCGCCTGCTCACCCACCCAACCACCACCCAACCACCACCCAACATCACCCAACCACCACCCAGGCTCTGAGGCCGCCAAGTTCTTCGACATGCGCAAGGGGGTGCCCAAGAGCGAGGCCAAGGGGGCGGCAGGGCCACCCGGCAAGGCAGCGCCCGGCCGAGGCGCGGGGGCTGCTGGCGGGACGCGGCTGGACGACCGGCCGCTCCCCGGGTCCAAGGTGCGTGTGTGTTGCGGGGTGCTGAGCGGATAGGTAGGTGCCGGCTCTGGACAATATTCGCACCTAGGCTTGCGAGCATGGGGTTCTCTTCCCCTGTGATCACATTACCAACTGCCACTGCGCAAACGACGACTGCAACTGAACTGGCTAGGTGTCAACACCCCACGTGGTTGTGCCCGTCCTGGGCCTTCCCTCCCCTTCCGCATCCTCTCGTCCTGTGCACCTGCCCATCTGCCCGTCCGCATGCCCCTACCCCCAGATGCCCAAGTGGAAGGCCCAGTCCGAGCAGCTGCGGCAGGCCATGGCCGCAAACAAGAGGATCGCGGACGCGGCGGCTCGCGGCGTGGACATCAAGGTGCGGGGGGCCGCGGTATGCTGGAAATCGCGGAGCGGTGGGCCTGGGCCAGGGGCCGGGTTGCATGGGATGGTGATAGCACGGGGCTTCCGCGTTCCGGTTGGTCAGGGTGAGCTCATCTGAATGAGCAGGGGGGGGGGGGGGGGGCGCCCAAGGAGGCGTTGCATGACGGGCACTCCCTCGGGGGGGCCGGCTGGGGACACATACCGTATACGTGCAAAAAAATATCGAAAAGCATGAGCGCTGTTGATATGTAAAAACTTACGTTTCTACGGGACTGGTTCCCCAGGATGTCAAGTTCACCCCCACCCCCCCAAAAAAGGACAACCGGGGGGTGTGGGGGGGTTGGGTATGGTTGTGGGGGGTGTGGGCGTGG
>NC_057007.1:681038-724613 GCF_000002595.2 Chlamydomonas reinhardtii
GTGGACATCAAGGTGCGGGGGGCCGCGGTATGCTGGAAATCGCGGAGCGGTGGGCCTGGGCCAGGGGCCGGGTTGCATGGGATGGTGATAGCCCGGGGCTTCCGCGTTCCGGTTGGTCAGGGGGAGCTCTTCTGAATGACCAGGGGGGGGGGGGGGGGGCGGCCAAGGAGGCGTTGCATGACGGGCACTCACTCGGTGTGGCCGGCTGGGGACACATACCGTATACGTGCAGAGAGATATCGTAAAGCATGAGCGCTGTTGATATGTAAAAACTTACGTTTCTACGGTACTGGTTCCGCAGGATGTCAAGTTCACGCCCACGCCCGCAGAGCAGGACGACCGGTGGGTGTGGGGTGGTTGGGTATGGTTGTGGTGGGTGTGGGCGTGGTGTCTCGCGGAGTGTGTGGACAGGGCCACGCTCGGGGCACAGCACGCGCTAGGTTTCATTTGCGTCCAGCGCGCACATGCCACACAAGCCCCGCCTCTTGTCACTTCGCGTCCTCGTTACGGTATTGATGATGCTCGTAACCTCAATCTGTCACTCACTCTATCCATGCCCTGCCCTTTATCAAACCCTTCACAGCGTGCCCTGCCCGCACTGTGGCCGCAAATTCGCGGAGCTGACCGCCGAACGCCACATCCCCAAGTGCCGGGACATCCTGGCCAAACCCAAGTTCCTGGGGGCAAAGAGCGGACGCGGCGCGCACGTGCGCCGGTAGCACAGCGGCAGCAGCAGTGACAGCAGGCGCGGACGGGGGCTTTTCGCTTGGCAACATGTTCAGCCATCACATCGCTTGCATTACTTGATGGCTGGGCGGGGCCCGGCCGCAGCGGGAGCGCTGGTGCGTAGCTCGTGCTGCCGTCCGTGATGGAAGTGGTCGCGCTGTCGTCAGCAGGTTGTCAGTGGCAGGTACCGTGGTGGTGTGGGGGCTGTGCGCACAGTTGCAGCGGTGGTGCGGCATGGGGCACAGGGGAGGAAGGACGGGGCGCGAGGGAACGACTCCCTCGTCGCATCATGTGGCAGGTGGATGGCAGCTTTGGGGAGGCGCCGGTTAGCAAACGTGGAGCGAGGCGCGAGGCAACAGGCTAGCAGCATGGCGTACTGTGTGATGTACCGCACCGACAACGCGAGAAAACGTGTCGCGGAATCCCAAATAAATTCTGCCAAAGCAAGCGAATAACAAGGGGTGTCAGCTTTGTACAGCTGGAAAATGGGCTGAGCCCCCGTACGCTTGGGAGCTAATAGGCGTGTAACGCCCCGTCAGAGCCTCCATGCCGCTACGACGCGCAGGCGCATCGGCTAGGGACACTCGGGTTGGGGGCGTGCGGGATTTCCCGCGCCACGCATGCGTGCCTTGCCACGTTCCCAAACACCCCAAGCATTTCTTTCGCCTCCTGCCATACTCAACACCTCCCCGGCGCCCTACGCTCAAAGGGCTAGGCGCGGGGCGGGGGCGACCTCGGGGCTTCTCGGCATTCTGGCGCGTCGGCAGGCATGGCTCGGCAAGTCGCTCAAAACTTTCGATATACTTCCCCGCTTTGCTTGCCGCCAACATAGTTTGCCTTAGAGACTGCATATCAGCGGGCACCGGATGCTTTCCTCGCGACCTCGCGAAAGTCAATTGTCCATGGACCGCGAAGGCACTTCTCGCTCCGCCCGAAGTTTCCCTGCCACCTATTTACATGCAATAGACATTAACAAATACTAATACGTAGCACTCGCGGTTTGCGCCAGTATGCTATGTTTTGCCGACGCACGCAGCCACGCAGCCACGCAGCCACGGACAGGGGTGTTCCTGGGGGGCTTCGCCCCCCCCTGGAACGCTGCGCTGGGGGGGCTCAGCCCAAAAAGCGCGTCAGGCTGTTGGCGCGACACTGCGCGCATGAAAAGCCTCTTCATGGGCTCCGGTCATGGTCTACCGCCAGTGTCTCGGTACAGCACGATGGGGGCGGTGGCGGCTGACGCACACACGGCCGAGGTGTGCATGAGATTGGGGTAACGAAGTTGGTTGGTGTGCGCCCTCTGGTGTGTACATATTCGTGCTCACACTGATGTAAGCCATACTGGTATGCTTACATTGCCGCGCCCTGCTTTCGCCCCTGATTGTCAATACTGGTCCCGGCCATCAAGCGGGTCCCACTCCAGGAAAAAGCGTGTCCCCAGGGAGGCGCCCACGCGGCGGCACCAAAACCCCTTGGGAGATTGTCCTTCATGGAAGCCGCCACGTCTACGTCGTATCGCGTCGCCGCTTGCTGATGCTTGAAGGACAATCTATCAGGGGGTTTTCACCGCGTGCCGTCCGGGGGGTGCGTTTCCCCAGCCAAACCCGCACGCCGAGGAGGCCAGGAGACGTCGCCCCGAGAAAAATGCAGAGCGGGATACAGACTCCGCCACTTAATGTATATGTTACATGCAATCTGTTGGAGCAATAGCGCTTGACAGCAGGCTAAAACGTGCTCGTCGAGGCTCAAGTCGCGAAATTGACCGAAGCCAACATCCTACATAGGCGTTGTTTTCGGGCTTTATCGATTGCCGTCAACACAGATATATGCACAGGTGTAGTTAGGCTACTGTCTGGCCTGGTATGGCGTGTCCTGGCGAACGCGACATTTAGATGTTCGAGGTCGGCCCCGGCTCGATTCAATGCCCCCGGGTTACTCTAATGACCTTATGTGTGGTATAAGATGCTATAGGAAAGGTATTGGGCTGGGGACACGACTGGCCCGTAGGGCAGTGCGCGAGTGGGACCCGCTTGCCGGCCATTGCTTTGCTGCATTCTGTCTGCATTCTCTCTGCGGTTGCCTCTGTTGCTCATCCGTGGACGCTGGTCACCTTCCTGCAGGTGCAAGGCGCCTCTGCTTTGTGAGCGTGGCGTTGCGGTGTGTATGTCTGGTGCTATTGCCTGGCCGGGCGCCCGGAGCGTGAGGAATGCGCGTCAGCAAACCTCCAGCCAGCCAGCAACTTGTCGGTACAGTAACTCCGGCGTTCGACCAGCCGCGCGCTCATGCACTGCCGTTGCAAACTGTTGGCCATCTGCTGGGGTCTGGCCCAGGTGCACTCAGCTGCACCCTACGGGACTTCACCAACCTGCCTTAACACTGTCCCATCACACACCCGTACTAATATGCTGCATCTCTAGCTGGGGAGCACTTCCACTCGACCGTAGTACCGTACCGATCACAGCGCTGGCTAGCCAGCTACTGGCACTCCGGCTTCACCTGCCTACGCCTCATCTGTCTCCGGTAATCCCGCCGTACCGTAATCCTGTTTATCCAGCCGTAAAGCGCCACATCCACCCTGACATTATTGCACACCAAACGCTCCACACTAAGGAGAACAACATCATCCTTTACAATGCAATCTGCCTATTGCTGGTGATGTAGCCGCCGTACACGATCAGGGGCGGCGCTCCGCCGGTCAGCGGCACCTGCACCCGAATCTGGTAGTAGAACACATTCTTCGACAGGCCTGTGTGGCGGCACAAAACAGCAGGCAAGAAGGTAGGAATCGCTTGGCGGTGCAGAAAGAAACACACAAGAGCTGAAGAGGTCAGGCATGAGCGTAATGAAACTCACAGGCAAGCGCACAGGTAGAGGTAGCCTGCGGTGATTCGGCGCATTTTGGTACGCATGTATGCGGGTGGGTTGCGGTGACTAGGCACACAAGGACGGGGGCACACCAGCACTCGACGTTAGCCAGGGGTGCATCCTTTGGGCCCGCCCAAAGAACTCACGCGGCTGCGGGATGATCAGGTCACGCTGGGTCGCGCTGGAGGTGTTGTGCGCGGCGATGAAGGAAATTGTGTTTGAAGCATTAGCCTTTGTCATCGCCTTGCCCACTGATGCTTCAATCACAGTCTGCGCTGCCGCCAGCGCCTTAGCCTCGAACTCTGGAGGCAGTTGGCGGCCACACTCGATGCCCTCCTTCAATGTCAGCGTCTGCTGGGCGCGGTCCGTCTCGTGGTGGTCGCTGAAACCGCTGTGCTCCTCACCGCGCGTCCAAGCGAAGACCAGCTGTAGGGTGGCTGTGGGTGGCTGGGTCGTGGAGAGGCCGGGCACTGGAAGCGGCTGCGGCGTGAAGGGCTCCAGCTTTGCCAGCGCATCGCGGTACCGCTGCGGCCAAGTCGCACATGGGGTAATGCATTAGTTATCTTGGCAGCCAGCGGGGCGGATGGGAGGCAAACGGCCAATGCAGTGGTAGAGCACAGAACACACGGACCTTCACGATTGCAACGTTAGCAAGGCGCGCGCAGGCCTCCTCGTCCGGCCCGGGCGTGTACGCCGCGCCCTCAGCCTGGCTGCGGCACTCTAGCAGAGCCCGGTACACAGCCAGCACGTCACCGGTGCGCTGCGATAGATGACAGAGCGCGAGCAGGAAGATGGACGGGGGGGGGGGTTCAGGTTCGACAAGTTGCGTGAGGCTTGCAAGAGACATGGCTGGGCTGCTTGGACTAATAATGAAAGGCTGGGCGGGCACAGCCCACCAATACCATGCAAGGGGTGCAGAAGTGGTTAACCTGTGACGCCTGACCGTGACGCAGGGCAGCTTCGTTTGAGCGCCCGGCCACGCCGCTTTCCCCAAAGATGAACAAAAGTTACGTAGTCCTCTAGCGATTCGCTAGGTCGCCGCCACGAACCTGGTAATCATCCAGCAGCTGCTGCGTCCGGTCCCGGTGTTGGCAGGCGGCCAATACCGCCTGGCCGTGCCTGGTGTCGGTGCAGGCATGGCAGCACGTGAATCCTCGATTGTGGATAGGGCTTTCAACTGCATCTACCCCGAGGAATGCTTCGGTTTTGAGGTTGGTAAGCAGCTCGGTGACCGGCGGCAAGGTGGTGACGGGCTCTGGCCTAGCAGTGACGGGCTCAGAGGCTGCTGCACCCATAGTGTCGTAGGCCGTGTACCGTATAACAAAGTTGGCAGGTAAGAGTCTGGCGTCGTTGATAAGACAAACAGATCTGGCCCATGCATCCCATCTTCCATTACGCAGCCGTGGCTATCATGCACGCACCGCGGACAGGTGCACTGGTACAGCCGGCAGCGTCCGGGGACTCCGTGCGCAATTGTAGGCACATCCCACATCCACATGCCTCTCAAGCCAACATCATAAATCTTTACTGACAGCCTACGCACCGTGTAACCAAACAGGCAGCCGGTCCAGTCTGGCCACACGTACTGCCATCGAGTTCAGAGGTCCCTCCTCATCAGCCCTCTCTGCATTCAATCTGACCAAACCCCGCATTCCCCCTTATCATCCTCAGTCTCCACCTCATCATTACTCACCAAGCCTACCACCGACCATGCATCGCATGTACTTACACTTCCAGCCCCCGGGTACATGGACCGGGTAAGCCGCGGGTGTCCTCAAGCCCGCCCCCTCGGCCTCCGCCCCGGCCCCACCGACGCGTCCAACCGTATGAACCTGCCCAACAGCCGCATGCCCTCGAACTGCTCCGCGGCGCGGACCTGTGCATGCGTAAAGCAGAGGGGGCGTGAGGGGGGATTGCGCACAGCACTAACGGACCACATCATGACACGCACTCCCAGCCTGTCTCCCCAGTCCAAACAGTTCTCGCCCTCGCTAACAATCAGACAGCAGCACCCCAGCCGCCGCCCTCGAGGCCGTTCCTTTCAGCCGCCTCCCTCCAGTCCCCCCTCAGCCCTTCAAGGCCACCTAACGCCGTCGCACCTTGTCTTCCGCGTGCTCGAACACCACATAGGCGATGCCTTTGAGACGCCGCTGCTCGTCCATCGGCAGCCGTACCTGTGTGCACCGCCGGGTGGGGAGCGTGTCATGCTGCGAGTAGCTAGGCCGTGCGTCCATGTGTGCATGACTGAGAGCTAAGCAGGACGCGTGGTCTCTACGCTGTTTGCCAACCTTGCTCACCACATACTTGCAATCCCGGCGCATGGAAGCGATACGCACCCATCTGCCCAGTTCAGAGCTGCCGACGCACCTGCACCACGGGCCCTGCAGCTGAGAAGGTCTGCATCAGCGCCTCCCGCAGCGCCGCCTCTCCCACAGCTGGGTCCAGGCCCCTGCACGTCGTCAAAACAGATTGGGGTGTGGTTGTGAACTGATTAGAAGCAGTCGCAGCGATCGGCCAAACATCATGTCAAAAGGACAAATGAAATGCTTAGCGCAGTACACAATTACGGCTTCCGCAAAGCGCATAATGCAGCAGTACGGTACTGCGCAGGTGCCGTACAGGTTGCGGTACCCGTAAACGATAGTCAAGACCAACGCCAGCTCACTTGACAAACAGGGTGGTCTCAGGTGTGCCCTTGGGCTTCCAGCCGCCCGGCGGCGCCGCCAGCTCCGGCAGTAGCGGCGGCCTGCCAGAGGTGGCGGCACCCACCGGAGGTAGGTAGCCGCCCCTGCTGCCGTCACCTGGGCCGCCGCCACCACCGATGTAGCTGTCGCCGCCGCGAGCGCGTGCGTCCGTCCAGGCCCTCACCACATTCGCAGTCGTGCCTGGTGCTGCCGCCGCCTTGCCCTCAGTCCGCATGGGCCCTGCCCGGCCATCGGCTGTAGCAGCACCGCCGCTGGTGGTGGCAGTGCTCCTGCCGTGCGCCTGGCTCATTGGCGCAATGAGCTCGCCCAACAGACCGGCAGTAGCCGCAACAATGGCAGCGGCTGCAGCTGCCTCAGGCGGCGCAGCCGCGGCATCCGTGGGTATGCGCGGAATGGGCGCTTCCGCTGAAGTGGCGGCGGCGGCAGCGGCAGTTGCAGGAACCGGAACTGCTGTGTTGGGGGATGCTGCCCCCCGGACTACCTTCCTGAAGCCCACTGCGCCGGGCTGGACTGTCGTAGGCGGGACCACGGCAGTAGCGGCACTAGCGACAGTAGCGGCAGCGGTCCCCGCTGCCACACCTGCCCCAGCTGCTGCCGCCGCCACCACCGCAGAACCCCGTTCCACCTTTCGAAACGACGGTGGAGCCAGCGAAGCGTCGGCGCCAGCAGTGGCACCCACAGCACTGCTGGCAGATCTACTGCTGTTGCTACTAGACGCCACGGTGGGGGCAGCAGCGCCAGCTGCTGTTGCGGACACAGTAGCTGCCTCTGCTGTTGCCGAGCGCCTTATTCCCAGACCTGACTCGAACAGGTCAGTCAGGCTCGCCGCACCCGCTGCCCGGTGGGGCATCGTGCTACTCCTAGGCTGAGAGGCACCCTGGGTCGCGCCCGATGAGGCGGGTGGGGGCGCAGCGGAGTGCTGCTGCTGCTGCTGTTGTTGTTGCTGCTGTTGCCCGGTTCGGGGCTGGCGAGGTGGCGGGTGAGAGGGCCGGTGCTGCTGCCGGGGCTGTTGTTGCGCTTGCAGCTGCATTGCAAAGGGGGGGGGGGCATGGAAGGGAGCACGCGGTTAATAGCAGCCGGCGGCAGCAATCGACACAGGCGCCACGTTTGCTGAAGCCACTAAGTTCAGCACCACCTCATGGTATCACAACCTTGAACCCCTGCCACCCCATTTCCCATTCAAAAATGCCCACCTGCGGCGGCAGCTGTGGCACCACGTGTGGCGGCGGGACGGCGCTGAATTCGAACCCAAACAGCGCGTCATCCTCGTCACCCGCAACAGCACTCCTTGCTAGCAAAGGCGGCTGCTGCTGTGCCTGTGCCTGTGCCGGCACTGCAGCAATCCCCGAACCTGGTCTCGCACTTGCAGAGGCACTGACCCCTGCCGTGAGATCTATACCCAGCGGAGGGCGGCTCTGTTGCTCCGTGACGCCGGCACTCATAACGGCCCTGCTTGCCGCCCAGCTACTGCTACTGCTGCTGCCGACAGCGCTACTGCCGCCGCCAAAGGCCGCGCTGAGGTCAGGCTCCAGGTCCCACACCTCATCCGCCATCGACCCCAGTGGGCCCGATGACGCCCCTAGCCCCCGCAGTCCACCACTAATATCCATCATTCTCGCCTCCGTCGCCGCAATCGCCTTATGAACCGCCTCCACTGCCTCCTCCGTGGCCCCCGCAGAGGCTGCGTGGCTGCTGCGGCTGCTATCGTGGGCGTGAGACTGCGCCTCAGTGCTGTGGCGGAGGATGTGCTGTTGGTCATGCTTGGTGTGATGATGCAGATGGCCGTGGCGCGACTGGCGGTGGTGGTGGTGGCTGAGGGCCGTGTCCAGCACTGCACTGCTGTCCATCAGCGCAGCCATGCCCGCAAACGGATCCTCAACCTCCGCCTCCACCTCTGCTGCGCCGTGCGGCTGTGAAGCTGCATAGCCCGACGCCTGGGCCCCGCCTGCCGAAGCGGGCGCGCCACGGTGGTGCCCCGCGCGGTGTGCTCCACCGGAGCTAGAACCATTGCGGTGCTCTATGGCCGCCCCAGCCGCCACCATCGGATGCCCTGCCCTGCCGTCTTCCCCTCCTGCCAGCAGCTCCAGATCTAGGTCATCAAAAGCCACCAGCTCCACCCGCCGCCGCGCCCTCTCGCCAGAGCCGTGTCCGCCACCGCCACCGCCCTTGGCAGCACCGCTAGCTGCAGCTGCAGCTGTTGCTGCGACTGCGGCAGAAGCTGTATCTGCGGCCGCCGGTGAGCTGGTGGCGGTGGCTGTGCCAGCGCCACACGAGGTAGGGGTGGAGGTGGCGGCCCCGGCACCCGCCTGCCCCGCCACCCGCCCACTGCTGTCCTCCCACTCCACCGCCCTGCCCCGGCTGCCCTCCACCAGCCCCGCCGCTGCCAGTATGTCGGCTGCTGCTGTGGGCTCCACGTCCGCCAGCAGGTCCAGGCCCAGGTCCAGGCCCAGGTCCAGGTCCCAGCTGGCGGGTGTCTCCTCCAGTGGCCGGAACAGGTCGTCACTGCCGTCGCTGCGGTGGTGGTGGGGGTGGTGGAGGAGGTGGTGGTGGTGGGGAGGGGCGAGTGGTCACATGTCAGGGTAGGTGGGGCAGCGACAGCATGCGTGGTGTCCAGGCCCAGCCAGTTCAGATGAAAAACAATGTGCCCAGTCAGGGTTTGTGGGCGCCATTGACTATGCAGGAGCGGCAGGAGCGTACCTGCCAGAAGCATCCTCAGCAGACCATTAACTCTCTGACCCCTAGCCCCAATTTCGGCACCAGTCCGGCTACAACCCATCAGGCCAAACATCCTGCCCCACCTGTATGTGTAGTATGCATCAAACATGGCCGCAGCCCTCTGCCGCAACTCCGCCTCCACCGCCGCCCGCACCGCAACAGACTCGCTGAACGCGGCACGGGACAGCCAACTGCTTCTGCCGGTGCGGCGGTTGGCTGGGCTGCTGGCATCCGCATTACTCATCGTGGATGCAGATGCAGGCGCGTTGCTGTTGGGGCCATCGCTGCCACCACTGATGGAGGCAGCGGCGGCGTCATCCCCTGCATGGTGACCACCGTTGGCAGTAGCAGCGGCACTGCTGCTGCCACTGCTGGCGCTGCTGCCACGACCTCGGCCGCCCATGCCTAGTCCCAGCCCCATGCCCAAGCGCCCCATGTCGCCTAACACGGTGGGCGGATAAAAGGGGCCGTACACCTCCCACGACGACCCGTCGCCATCATAACTGGCCCCATAGCCGCCAGCCGCCTCCGCAGCGGCTGTCACAGAAGCTTCCTGCGGCTTCGGGTTACGGCGCCGGTTGGCGGGCTCTGCGACGCTGCTCTTGGAGCCCAGGCTGTTACTGTACACGCGCCTGCTGCTGGTGCTGCTGCCGCTGCTGCTGCTGCTGCTGCTGCTGCTGCTGCTGCTGCTGCTAGGGACGCTAGTAGGTTGAGTGCTGAGGCTAGGAGCAGCAGCAGCCTGTGTTGTGGCCGGGGGCTTCGGCTCCTCAGCTGCCGTGAGCCGGCCAGCGCTGCGGGCTGTGCTGGTCGCGGGAGCACCGGCCTGCCGCGGCGGGCGACCACGACGCCGAGGCGCTGGCGGCGCTGATGACGGCGGCCCAGAGGCAGCCGCCACACCCACCTCCACCGCTGCGTCTGCCGCCGAACCCGCCTCCACCGCTGCGTCTGCCGCCGAACCGGCCTCCGCCGCTGCGTTGGCTGCCTCTCGCGCGCGCCGCCCACGGCGGGCCGTTGTGGCTGCTCCTGCTTCTGTGCCTGCCTCTTCACTGGCAGCCGCAGGCGCAGATGCTAATGCTCCTCCAGCCCCTCCTCCAGCTACTGTGTTGGCTGAGGGCGGCTTGCGCCTGCGCCTCCCGGCCCCGGTACTGTGCGCCTGAGCCGCGTCGCTCCCGCTCAAGCAAGCGGCATCCTCAACAGCGCCATCACTAGCGGCACCATTGCTGGACGCACCGGGCTGCTGCAGGACTCCCCGGGGCCCCGCAGCGGCTGCCGTGAGCACCAGCAGTCGGAGAGATCGACGGCGTGACGCCTGTACCGCCCGCGACTGCGGCTGGGTCGGGCCCTGCTGATGGCAACGCTGCTCGCCCCCATATCCAGCCGCAGCTGCTTTGGCAAAGCTGTTGGTCACAGTGCTGTAGCCAAAGCTGCTGAGTAGCGGTAAGCTAGCAGCGTTGCTGCTGACCAAGGTCGTTGTGGCGACGACGCTGGGGGTGCCCAACGCCGCAGCGGTACGCACGGCGAGGTACATTGTGCTGCAGTCCTGGCCCAAACCCAGATCCCGGGCCCAGTTATGTCCTCATTCAGCTCCTGAAATCAATGGGTATTGTACACGTCGGTGTTCGGCCAAACAGCGACTACGCGACGAGCGACCTGTGCATTGTGGCGTGGCACAATGCCCACTGGGTGCCTTGGCGTTTAAATGGAAAGAAAGCGCTACTCAGAGAAACATAAGGCAACGCGCATGGGCGCACCTCGCCTTAAGCAAATATTCAAGAGTCCCACGGTAAGGTTGAGTCGGCACGCACGTCAAAGTCAGCCAGCGTCGCAATATATGCCCTGAGTGTCATGTATAATGAGTGGGACATGCGGGGTGCCCTGAGGAAATACATGATGCACGTCCGCGCACAATTGGCTTGCTGGTTTGATCACGTCGCTGCCCCCAGCTCCGGCCCAGCTGCTGGGCGGCGGCGGCCCCCATAGCCCTGGCTGCTGCCACCCGGTCGACCATTTGTGTTAAAGGTGAAGTGTAGGTACGCCTGCGGGGGGGGGGGGGGGTCCGGGGGGAGAGGGGGGGAGGTAGGGGCCAGGGCATGCTGGGGGACGGCATGGAGCCATGAGATGCACGTCAGCATCACGTCGCGCAGCAATGATGCCTGCTTGCTTGCTTAAGATTTTTATGTTGCACCTATTGTTTTGATAAGCAACAAATGAACCGTAGAGAAAATCATCTTGTGCAAGTCCAATTTTGCATTTGCAACACTCAAGCCGAAATGCCCCTGCGAAGCAGTAATCCTAAACCACGCTCCAAGTGATACACGTTGATTTACGAGTCCGGTTCTCGCACAAGCGTCCGCGGTGGCCAGGCAACGTTCCGACACTCCACGCCATTGCTTGTGCTTTTCCTGTGATTGAGGCACTGCCACGGCAGCCATTGATGGAGCGCAAGACTGTCTGGTAAACCGGTCACCGAGGTTGTCGGGTCCCTTCGCTTGCGCACGCGCGAGCAAAGTGATGTCAACCGCGGTCGCATCGACAACCGCCACGACAGCGCAACGCCGCAGCCTCCAGCTGCGCGCATCTGCGCTGGGTGGCAAGCTGCCATGCGCCAAACCGCCTAGCTGTCTGTCGTTGCGGCCGTTGCAGCCACGCAGCTGGACAGGGCAAGCCGCAGTACCGGCGCCGCTACTGATGGCAGCGTCCCGCGCACAGGCCCACGTCCTCCCGCGCCTGGGCTCCCGCTGGCGCCCCATCCAGCTGTCGGTTCCATGCAGCCGTGCCAGTAGCTGCACCCGAAGCAGCTATGGCAGCGCAGCCTGTGGCCCCGTCGCACGCGGGCCACTGGAGACGCCGGGTCTCGGACGAGCCAGCTGGGCGCCTGTGGCCGCACGCGACTGGCCAGCCTCTCGACTGTCGGCTTCGCTGGCGGCGGCGCCAACAAAATTCTGTACAGGGCTGTCGCCTGTCGCGTGCTGTTGCGCCGCTGGCGGCGGGGGCGGCGCTGGCGCCGGCACGGGCCCCTCCGCAGTTTCTGAGGACACGCCCGCTGGCAGCAGCCGCAAGCCCAGGGGGTTGATGAGCCGTAGCACAGCCGCCACTGTTGACCTCGACCAGCTTGATGAGGGCCAGCCGGATTACAACGCAGGGCCAACCGCTGTAGTAGCTACTGCCAGCGCTGGCAGCGGCAGTAGCACTGCGCCTGCGGCAGTAGCAGCGGCAGTGGCGCCCGCAGCGTCGAACCCGGTGGGCGGCGCCAGCACGGTGGCGGTGCAGGCGGCGGGGTCTGGCGGCTGGTGGCTGCCCGGGAGCCCAGTTGTGGCGGGCGCGAGTGGCAGCAGTATGGACGTGGCCGCGGCTGCGGGCGGCTTCGGCATCAGCGTAGGCGACCTGGCAAGACTGGTGGGTGCTGGATCTGGTGCTGGTGCTAGTCCTGGTTCTGGTGCTTGTTAATGGTGCTTGATGGGACAGCTCTGTCAGCGGGCGGCATTAGCCCCATTTGTGGCTCAGCGGCGTCCCATGTTGGCGCGTCCTGGCGCTGCCTTGAATCCTGCCCCCCTTCCTCCCCTCTGCCCCCCTGCCGCGCGACTGTTTCCTTACGGGATTGGTTCAACGTTAACCCCCTGCCCCCCGTCCTCAGGTGTCGTACGCATTTGATCACGACGGCTGCCTGCCGCCCTGCGTCACCGCTGCCGCCCTGACGGCGGCCCTGCGCACCGCCGTGCCTGGCATCACCGCCAGCCCCACCGCCCCGGCCACCGCCACCACCACCACGCCCCCCTCCGCCTCAGGTGCCGCCACAACAGCCACCACGGCAGTATCCCCGGCACCGGCCGCTGCCGTGGCGGCTGCGGGCATCCCGGACCCGGCGGTGGACCCGGCGGACGCGGCGGCTCGTGCGGCGGCGTTTGGCGTGAACAGCCTGCCTCCGGCGCACGAGGTGACGTTCTGGGAGCTGGTGGCGGAGGCGCTGGAGGACTTCACCGTGCAGGTGCGGAGGATGGGCAGGGGGATGCGGGGGCTGAAGCCTGTAATGGAGGCACATGGCCAAAGCTCAGGGTGGTATGGCTAACCAGGGAGGCACAGAAAGGGATCTCTTGGAAGCAAAAGTGTGCAGGCGCCCTCTTACTCGACCTCTGGTTCCGCCGCTCCTCCTTCCCCTGCCCTCCAGGCGCTGCTGGCCGCGGGGCTGCTGTCGTTGGGCCTGTCATCTCTGGAGGGCCCCGCTGCGGGCAGTGCGGACTGGGTGGAGGGCGTGGCCATCCTGGGCACGGTGGCGCTGGTGGTGGCGGTGGGCGCGGGGACGGGCTACGCCAAGGAGGCCAAGTTCCGACAGCTGAACGCGCTCAAAGACGACGTGCAGGTGCGTGAATGGGGCCCATGTGGTAGTGGGGGAAAGGGGTTGCGCAGCACCTGTTTGGTTGGGTTCGGGCAAACCTCCCTCCAACGCCCCTCTGCCCCGCAGGTGCGCGTCATCCGCGGCGGCGGCCCGCCCACCCCCCTACCTGCCCGGCAGCTGCTGGTGGGCGACCTGTTGCTGGTGGAGGCGGGGGACATCCTGCAGGCAAGTGCATGGAGGAGGAATTGCAGATACTAGCCCAAACTAATCCAAACCAGGGAACCCAGGGAAGGGAGGAGGTGTGGTTCGGCAGTCGCCACAGCTTGGGTTGGAGCAAAGTGCGACACTCTAGAGGGTAAAACAACATGTGCCTGTCCGACAGCTCGAGGCGCTCGAAGTTGGTCTACAGCTTGCCAGCTGCTTATCTGTCAGGATGAGCTGTGGGCGTTCTTAACTCCCGAACTCCTGGCTGTTGACAGGCGGATGGCTTACTGGTGGCGGGAGACGAGATCCGGTGGGTGCCTGCTCAATTGTGTCAAACAAGTGAACAACAGGCTTCAAAGCAACGCTGTACTCAGTCTTCACAGCTGGCTGCACCCGCTGTGCTTTACAATGCTTGCACTGAACACCGACGTCACGACCGATGTCACCCTCTTACCTGCTCATCCGCACACTTCCACAGGCTGGATCAAAGCCACCTGACGGGCGAGTCGGATGATGTCATCCGCTGCGCCGAGCCCCTGGACTCTGCTGGTGGCGCCGCCGCCGGCAGCATGATGCAGCGCTACAGCGGTGGCGCAACGCCGCCGGCGGCGCCCGCGGCGCCCGCCGCCTCCATTGTTCTGTCTGGCAGCAAGGTGCTCGACGGTTACGGGCGCATGGTGGTCCTGGCGGTTGGGCCGTACAGTCAGCAGGGGTCCATCAACACAATGATGCGCGGGGCGGCGGCGACAGCGGCTGGAGTACGGGTGCCGCCGCCGGCGGTGGCACCAGCTGGCGGCGCGGCGTCGGCTGGCTCGGCGTCGGCATCGGTGGACGAAAGGCCGGCGGCACCGCTGCCTGCGGTGGCGACGACATCAGCCCATGGCCCCTCGCGCGGCGCTTCGGGAAGCAGCGGCGGTCCTGCAATGACGGCAACGGCATCCGCAGCAGTACCAGCTGCGGCTGCAGATGCGCCTCCTCAGCGCTCAGGGGCAGAGGCGGCGCTGGCATCCACTGCAGCTGGCTTCCAGCCTGCGGCACCGCAAGCAGCGCCAGCCGAGCCTTCCACGACCCATCCCGGTAGCAGCGGCACCAGCACCCACGGCAGTAGCCGCAGCAGTAGTGGCAATGCCGCTCACGCCGACGCTGCCTCCCGCTCCAAGCGCAAGCGCACCACGCAGGGCGCGCGGCGGGGCCGCCAGCTGGTCAAGCTGGGCGGTGTGGCGGCCTCGGGCGCATTTGCTGCCGCCAGTAGTGTGCTCGCCTCAGTCACCTCGCTCGCCAGCTTTGATGGCGACCTGCCGCCGGGATCTGGCGACGCCGCCGCCAGGGAGGCGGCGGAGGCGGAAGCCGCCGTTAAGGCCGCGGCCGCGGAGGCAGCAGACAAGGCAGCGGCCGCCAATCGGGCGGCATCCGGCGGCGGCGATGGCGCCGGTGGTGCCGACCCGGTGCCGCTGCTGCTTTCCAATGGGCCTCTGGGGCCAGAGGCACCGGCGGCTGTGGTACCGGCGCCGGCGCCAGGCTCTCGCGGGCCTCGTGACAGGACGCCGCTGGGCACAATGGGGACGATGGGGTCAGTGGATTTCCCGATGCTGGGCTCGACACCGCTGTCTACCCCGGGCAGTGGCACCGCCGCCACCACAACGGGCACAACCGTCACAACAACCATGGATCAGGTCGCTGCACCCGCTGCTGCGGCTGCTACAGCCGCCGCTGGCGCTGGCGTAGATGCTACTGCCGGCGGTCGGCTGCGCGCGGCGGCGAGGGCGCTGGTGGCTGGGCCGCCGACTACTGGGGACCAAGCTGCTGCCGGCACGCAGGCGCAAGCAGCGGCGGCTGGCGTGCCTGCAGAGGACGGCAGTATCACCACTGCTGCTGCTGCAGCTGCTACTGCCTCGGCCGCTGCGGCTAGTGTCATGTCGGACAGCGAGGGCTCGGGGCTGCGAGGGGAGACCTTCCTCATGCAGAAGCTGCAGGTGGGGCTGCATGCAATGTTGGAAACCACAAATCGGGGGTGGGGGGATGCGTAAGAGCATGTATTGAACAAGTTTGAACCGCCAGAGCGTGTGTGCATCGCGTGGGTGCAGCCACGCGCGTGCACACGCAGGCAGGGCGAAAGGGTGCCATTCGTGATGAAAGCGTAAGCGTTCTCTTCTTCCCAACCGGCTTCCGACACCTGTCTCGTCCTGTCCTCGCAGGGTCTGGCCCAGGCCATCGGCGCCTTCGGAGTGGCTGCTGCGGGGGCGGTGTTCGCGGTGAATGCCGCCGCACTTACCGGTGAGCTGTTGACGGCGGCGGGCGCCGTGGCGGGCGGCGGACCGCCGCTGCCTGAGGCCGTGGACATTGCCAAGGTGCGCGAGTTGTCAGGAGTTGTTGTGGGGCCCTTGTGGCTGTTGTAGGGACTGTACGAGACTCACCGGCTGGCTGATCATCGGTACAGTCCGCTGCCTACACAGCCGAAGCCCCGTCGGCCATCCCCTCATTGCCCCAAAGTTAACTGAATCCCCAGCTCTCCAGCTCTCCACCTACCCTTCCTCCCACTCGTGCCGTCCTCCCTCCCGCCAGTCGTACCTGGACCTGGTCATCACCTCCATCACCATCCTGGTGGTGGCGGTGCCGGAGGGCCTGCCGCTGGCCGTGACGCTGGCGCTGGCCTTCAGCGTGCAGCGCATGCTGGCGGACAACAACCTGGTGCGGCAGCTGGGAGCCTGCGAGACCATGGGCGCAGCCACCACCATCTGCAGGTGAGGTAGGGGTCACACCGGTTTGTGTATATGTCAGGGGTGGCACCGCAGCCGCCGTGAGCCGCTGTTGCTCCCCACGGTGTGCCAAAGCCCCACTCCATCTATTTGTCCTCGAACGGACCCCCCGCCCTCACTCCACAACCCCACGACCCCACATCTACGCGTCCCCACACAATCATCCAACAGTGACAAGACCGGTACACTCACCAGCAACAACATGACTGTGGTGCGTCTCTGGACGGCTGGCCGCCACTTTGGGGTGAAGCCGCTACAGCCGCAGCAGCAACTACTGCCGGCGGCGGCGACGCCGTCAGGCGCGGTCGCTTCTACAACTGGTGCTAGTGTCGGTGGCGGCGACGGAGGAGTAGGCAATAGCGCAACAACGCGGACCCCAGTTGCTCCCTTCGACAGGGTGCCATCCAGCTCTGGCGGCACCGGGGCCACCGGCTCCCTCAGCGCTGGCGGCATGGCCTCCTCTTGGCGCACTGCTACAGCCTCCACGACAACCTCCGCTACAGCCACCGCGGTTGCCGCTGCCGCTGCTACAGCCGGCAGGGTGGCGGCGCAGCTGGTGCCGCTGCCCGCTATGGAGGACAGCCAGGCCAGCCTCACCTCAGGCAGCGACGTAGAGGCGGCGGCTGGAAGTGCGGCTGGCAGTAGCAAGGGTGTGCCAGGAATGCGTGGCCGTGTGGTGGAGCGGGAGGAGACCCTGCTAGCGGCGCTGGCGGCTGTAGCAGATGCAGAGGCAGAGGCGCTGGCGGCGATCAGCGGCAGCAGCAGCAGTGACGCCGTGGGCGTTCTGAGCGCTCCTGCTACTGCCGGCGGCGGTGGCGGAGGTGCTGCTACTGCCGGGCAACAGCTGCTGCCGGGCCGCATCCGGGACCTGCTGGTGCAGGGGCTTGTGCTCAACTCAACCGCGTGCCTTAAACCCAACCCCACTACTGGTGAGCGATCGCACCGGTCCTCGTTTATAGGCGGCCCCCCTTTTTGCAAACCTCTTTCCTTCACGTGTCAGAGCCGGACCCGGACATATCTCCTGAATGAACCCATGTGCCCTCTGCTACACATCCGCAGGCGGCTTCGACCGCAGCGGCTCCCCCACCGAGTGTGCCCTGCTGGAATTGCCCCACCGCCTGGGCTGGGGCTGGGGCTGGGGACACGGCGGCAGTAGCACCAGCACCGCCGCTGTTGTGGCAGCGCCAGCAGCACCGGCTGCGGCATCGGCAGAGTCGGCGGCGGGCGCGGCGGCAGCGGGCGTGGGCCACTGCGGCGGTGACACCGCTGCCGCACGCGACTCGGGCGTAGCCTGTAGCACCAGCAAAAGCAGTAGCAACGCTGGCACGCACATCCTGCAGCTCGTGCCTTTTTCCTCCGCTCGCAAACGCATGAGTGTGGTTGTGGACGGCCCCTGTCAGGCCGGCTTGGGACAGCTGCCAGCCTTCTTCGGCGACAGCTACCCGCCCCACAGCCGCACCCTCAGCAGTAGCATTGGCACCATGCAGAGTGTTGACATGGAGGACGCGAGGAGTGGCGGGCCCGGCGACAGTAGCATAGGCAGCAGCAGTGGCACGGCCAACAGCAGCAGTGCACGTGTTGGCAGCGTCAGGGCAAGCGATGAGGATGGCGGGACAAGTGCCGCGCTCGAGATCAGCGCCAGCAGCAGCAACGGCAGTAGCAGCAGTGCTGGTGCCGGACCGCCTCTAAGCCCGGTGCGGGTGCTGACCAAGGGCGCGGCTGAGCTGGTGTTGGAGAGGTGCAGCTGGGTGCTACTGCCCCGGGGGGAGGGCCAGGACGGCGGCGGTGGCGGGGAAGTCGCGGGCGACACGGAGGTGCGGCCGCTGAGCGCGGAGCAGAAGCAGCGCCTGCTGGCTTCCTTCAGAGGTGAGTGGCGGGATAGGCGGGCGGCTGAGGGCGTTGCAGGAGGCCGGGACGGGAGGTGCGGGCACGCAGCGTGGATGGAGTGGGATCCAGGCCGGGGTCAGCATCTAGCATGCATCAACTCAGTGAAGCCAGGCGGGTGGACAGGGCTTGTTCAGGTTGTGGGCACATGCGGCTGTGGTTACGGAAGCACCACCTGAGGCAGTCGGCCATGGACTCCGAAACTCGGAAGGAAGCTGGCAGGCTGTGTCGCAATGTGTACATGTGCTCACTGCCCTACCGGATCTCTGTCGCACATGCACGTGTGCACAGGCCGTGGCGGCGGCGCATTGCGGCTATTGGCACTTGCGTATCGTGACATGCTTGTGCCGCTACAGCCCCCGCCCACCGCTGCCGCCGCCGCCGCCTCTGCTCCGTCAGTGGCGGCGCCGGCTACTGCCGATCAAGCCAGGGCAGCGGGTGGCAGTCGCAGCAGTAGCCAAGGGGTAGTGGGCGGTGCGGCATCCATGGGCGGCCGCAGCGAGATGGGGGCAGCTGGCAGAGGCGCGGGCAGCAGCGAGGGCGCTGGCGAGGCAGCTGCCACTGCTGCTGCTGCTGCCAAGGCTACTGCTGTCCCCATTGACACGCGGTCATTGAAGCTGGACCCAGAGTACCTGGAGAAGGTAGGGGCGGGGGAGAGTGGGGTGAGGTTTCGGGGGGGGGGGGGGGTACCTGGCCCCTTTCCCGTTTCAGGGCCTGTTGTCTGTGACTGGTAAGGGCACTCTACTCACGCCCAGCTTTCCTGAACGGTTCCTCCCCCTTGCCTTGCTTAAACCTCCTGCCCCCATGCAGGACCTGGTGTTGGTGGGGCTGGTGGGCCTGCAAGACCCGCTGAGGCCCGAGGTGCCTGGGGCGGTGGCGGCGTGCACACGCGCGGGTGAGAATGGGCGGCCTGTGCCGGTCCACATGATCGACATTTTTTGAACGGCATCATCATGTCATACCGCTTGACTCCTGTGCCTCTCCAAAGTCTTGACCCACACCTCTCCTCGGCAACCCCACCCACCGCGCCCTCGCGCCCAGGCATCACGGTGCGCATGGTGACGGGCGACAACGCCACCACCGCCGCCTGCATCGCACAGCAGGCAGGCATCCTGCCGCCCGCAGCTGACCCAGCACACCTGGTCGTCCGCGGCGCCGCCACCGCCGCCTCTCTGGTCGCCGCCGCCACCTCCGCCACCGCCTCCCCTGCCCCGACCTCCTCCACCTCCGCATACTTCACCGCACCCACCACACCGCTTGTGCTCGAGGGTGCGACCTTCCGCCAGCTCGTGACCTCGCCCGACTACCCAGGCGCCCGGCTGCCCATTCTGGGCGGCGGGGGCGGTGCAGGTGGCGGCGGCGGCCCCGGCGGCGGCGGTGTGGCGCCGCCGGCCGTGAACCGCGAGGCGTTTTTGGCTCTGTGGCCGCGGCTGCGTGTGTTGGCTCGCTGCAGCCCCGGGGATAAATTCATGCTGGTCACCGCTGTACGGCAGCTGCGGGAGCAGGGCGCGCTGGAGGAGGTGGGTTTTGGGGGTTTGGATATCGGATTGGAGGTGCATTCGGGGGGCTTTGGGACAGGGCAAAGGGGCGTTTGGCATCACTTCCATCAGGCGAAAGGAATCATAAGCTATGGTCGTGAATGGGTTCTAGAAAAAAGGGCAAGTCGGGGGTAGTGTTCCAGAAGTCCGCAGGGCTGGCAGGGACGGTGGGATAATGCACACATGTTAACATCGTTCACCCTGCCCGCCGCTTCAGGTTGTGGCGGTGACAGGCGACGGCACAAATGACGCTCCGGCACTGACGGCGGCGGACGTGGGCTTTTGCATGGCCAGCGGCACACCCATCGCCAAGTGAGCAATTGGCAAGAGAGGCAGAAGCTGGAAGGGGTGTTGGGTCATGGGGCCAGCTTTATCATATCCGGAGTAACAGTTGCCTACCCGGCCTCACCACCACTCACCTCCGGCCCCTCACACACGCATCGACACGCACTCCCATCTTCACCACTGCATTGGCACTACCAAAAGTGACTGAGCATAGGCGCTACCAAGTGTGCCAAAGAGACCACTCATATCCACTCACAACCACGCACCTCCACTCACCTCTGTAGGGAGGCCGCCGACATCCTGCTCCTGGACAGCTCGTTTGCACCCATTGTGGCGGCGGTGGCATGGGGGCGCAACGTGTACGCCTCAGTCACACGCTTCCTGCAGTTCCAGCTCACAGCCAACGTGGTGGGTCGCTCGCGCGGGTCTCGGCAATGGGCGGGAAACCAACCGACGGACCAGTCGTGCAGCAGGCCAAACATGCTACGTAATAATTGCATTAAAGGAAGAGTCGACCTGTTACTACTCTGGCCAACTTGGCCATGGTCATGCCGGAATCACTTCAGGACCCTCTTCCAACACTCCTACACACACGGCGGCCCTACTTCATGATTTCACAGGTCGCGGTGGCTGTGGCGGTGGGCGGCGCTGTGTGGCTGGGTACCTCACCCCTGTCCGCCGTGCAGGTGCGTCCAAGTGGTGTTGAGGCATGATAGGGGCTGTGCGTGTGCGTGTGTGTGTGTATGCGTGTTTGCGTCCGTCTATGATGCCCGAGTGCGGATAAATGGTCCAAAGCCCGAGAGGCCACCCGCCACCTACATTCCACACCTCCTGGCCGGCCCCCTGCCCCGCTTCTGCCCATCGGATCATCACTTACACCAGATGCTGTGGGTGAACCTGATCATGGACTCTCTGGCCTCACTGGCGCTGGCCACCGAGGCGCCAACCGGTGCGGACAAGGAACGAGAGGAGGCCGAAAAAGGGGGTGTTCGCGGAAGGGTAACTGTAGTAAGGGACAGGCCGACGGGATTGGCCTGAAGCATGTCTTGTCCATATCTCTTAGACCGTGACCGCTCCTCCTCCTTGCCTTCATTTTCTTCCCCAACAGCGTCTATGCTAACGGATCCACCAAACCGACCCAACGACCCGCTCATCACACCCATCGTCATGAAGCACGTCGTGGGGCAGGTGCGGCAACGTGGGGGAGCGTTAGGGTGTTGGAGGGGACGTCGAGATGTCTCCTCTCCTGGCGGCCCGCTTGCCGCGCACCTGTGCGGGCGGCGAGGTTTTGAAAGGCAATAGCCATTATCCCCCCAAAAGTCCCACCCTTAGTCCATCCAAATGTGGCAAACCCCAAACAATCATAACCTAAATGGTGATACAGTGGTGATACAAGACTGCAACCCCCCCACCACAGGCCGCTTTCCAGCTGGCGGCGTTGTACGGGATTCTGGTGGCACTGCAGCATTACTCATCGTACGGCGCGGCTGACCTGGAGGCGGCGTACGGCGCCGGCGGCCTGCAGGCAGCGGCAGCGGCGCTGTTCGCCACTGGCGCCCATGCAGGCGCCGCCGCCGCTGCGGCTGCTGGTGGCGCGGCGCAGGCGGCTGGCGCTGCTGCGGCTGCTACAGCTGCTACGGCCGGTGGCGTTGTTGGTGGTGGCCTGGTGCCGGCGGACACGACCCTGGTGTTCAATGCGTTCGTGTGCATGCAGCTGTTCAACCAGGTCAACTGCAGGTGCGGTTGCGCGGCGGGAGCCCGCTAGGGTTGCGACACGGGATGTACCGAGCTAGCGAGCACGTGTGAGGGGGGCGCAAAGGGTGGAGCTGCTGCGACGCTTTGTCGTGCACATCCGCATGCAAACACTGCTCCCGCATGACCCTACCCCTCACCTTTCATCTTGTGGCCACCCGTCCAGGCGTGTCCGGGACGAGGCGGATGTGACGGAGGGCCTGGCCGCCCACCCGCTGTTTCTGGGCATTGTGGGCGCGGAGGCAGGCCTGCAGGTGCGGGCGTATGGGAGGATGGGGCCCGCAGTAGCGCCCGCGGCGTATCCATGGCATATCCGCTCATGTCCCCTGCCTTGCACACAATCAGGCGGGGCGCATTTCGGCACAGCCTGCCTACTCATCTATGGCACATCCCAGACTTGATCGTAACCGCAATTAATAGCATACAGGTGACCATGGGTATTGTACAACATGGGGTAATATGCAACACACGCTCGTGCGATCTGGGTTCTGGGAGTTAAGAGCCGTCCTTCTGCACGTGAGATGCCCCCCACCATAACCTTGATGGTTGCCGGGTCAGGTCTGTATACATGCCACTGATACCAGTTTGGGCGTCAATCGGACTGTCACCATACCATGATCTGCAAACTTGAGTTCAAACTTTAGGGCAACCCAAACGGACATACTTTAGGTTAGTAAATATAAAACAATGTTTATTCCATACATTGCGGGCTGCTTCTCCTAATGCGCCCCACTTGCTTGCACTGCAGCCTACCGGCACCTGTCAGTTGTTGGCTGGTCGCAATCATTTACCCTCTCCCAATCTTCTTTCATCCATCCTTCCACTGCCCCTCGAAATAAGAATACCTTATCCCTGACCCGTCGTGCTCCCCCAGGCGGCCATTGTGCAGTGGGGCGGTGATGCCTTCTCAACCTCACCTCTGTCGCCCGCGCAGTGGGGGCTGTGCCTGGGGCTGGGCGCGGGCGTGATGGCAGTGCGCGAGGGGCTGCGGCGTGTCAAACTGTGAGACGGGAGGCGGCATGAGCATGATGCCGGGAGAAAGGGATGGAGAGCGCCGGGCGCGCGCATGTACAGAACAAATGTAATTATCAGGAAAGCAGCCAAGGGAGCTTTGGAGGTGGGATTGGTGCTGGCGGGAATGGACTATGGTGGATGGATGCGGATACAGCGGACTGCGGAATGCCTTGATGGCGCATGCCGAGGAATGTCTTTTACGGCGGATTGCGTAGGGAGGACAAGGGTGTTGATGTTGACGATGAGCTGGCAGGTCCGAGCCCCAAACTGTATCTACCTCACCAACCGGAGTTTACTGACCAGCAACTACTACAGACCTTTAGGAGTCACTAACGAAATCGGTAATCATCATTTGCACTGTGCCTGAAATGGTAGCAAGTGCATGGGCAAGGTGACGGAGCTGGCGGTGGTGGCGCGCAAGGTGATTGAGAAGGCGGCGGCGAAGAGAAGGCGAAGCAGCAACTGGCGGAGGAGGAGAAGGCGAAGCAGGCTAAGGAGGTGCTGATCATTAGCGACAGTGACTGAGGCGTCATAGGTTAGATGGTCTGGTGCGTGATACTGGTTTGCTGCCGCATGCATGCCGCACTTCCACCGGGGTGGGGGGAGCATGTGCGGGCAGGGAAGATCTGGGTCAGTGAGGGGGCACACAACATGAACGTCAGGCAAAGGGACCTCACGCAAAAATGGGAAAGGAGGCAAATGGGGCCAAGTAGAGGTGGATGACACGTTAACCTCGGTTGTGGTGTGAGAGCATGAATGCATGGCAGTGTAAGTTGGGGTGGCGACGGTAATGTGCAAGGGAGTGCTGTCCGGCGCATTATAGTGTATGTTGCCATCCTGCACACTGTTTCTCTTGCAAGTTGCAAAGAATACGATGCGCACGCCAAGGGGATTGTTTCGCGTTGTTGGACTTCAAGGACTGATATGTACTATGTCCAAGCGACATTGGAAGCCACCTCACGGTGCACCTCTTGTTGTGGCGCATACATGGTTACAGGGTGGCAGCATGCCAACCACCTAACGGACTGCTGCGGATGCAGCCGCTTCATTGATATAGGTTGGAGCAAGCCACTGGTGAGCGCCCTACCGCAAAGTTTATTTGGTAAAGCATTCTGCACCTAGCTGATGCACGCCAGGTGAATAATATGTACGGTAGCACATCGCGTGGTTGAAGCATGAGAAATTGGAATTGTCGTTTGGGGCCGGGGCGGATTGTAACGCTACATGGCAGCAAAAAGTAAATGCGCGCTGATTTATCGCAGCCCAGTAGATGTTGCGACGTAAGTGCCGTGTTGCGTTAAAGTCACTCACGCTGTGCACGACGTTGCGTACTTTGTGCCCTAGCCAATTCAACTCGGAATACTGTTTTTTTATCCATAGGATCGCCCCTGTCCATGCGTGCCTGCCTGCCTGCCTGCCTGCCTGCGTGCGTGCCTGCGTCGATAAGACGTACCATACTGGCGCAAACCGCGAGTGTCTGGTTAGCGGTCTTTGCTGGCGAGCATAGTGCCGCACAGTATGTGTAGGCCGCAGCAATGAGGAATGTTGTGCTAGGGGATTTCCTGCTGTTTGGCTGTCCTGTTCTGGCTGTGCTTGTGCTTGACACCGGGGCGTGCTGGATGCATGGCGGGCCGTGCCTGTACGAGCCGACCCCGGGTATGTTTGGGAGATAAGGTAAACGCTTGCGGCCTCAGGCGGGAGGCGTGGCGTGGGCGCAGCCCACTTTTTCCTTGTCGAATCGTCCCCCCCGTGACAACCAACCTGCCCCCCCCTGGTGCCGCTGCGGATTAACGTGTTTGTACCCGTGGGCGCTGCGGCGTGGTTGTCTGGACTCAGCTATCAGGCACTTCATGCATGCGACACACCCAGTACTGGCAGCACTTCCGGCCACTAGTGCAGCCTCAACACGGGCGGGCTGGGGCGAGCACGGCGGACTTGGCGGTGTTATCTGGAGCTGCAAAGAACAACGTCGGCTAATGTGGAGCAAGGCCAGGGGGGGGGGGGTAGGAACAAACTTTTTTGACCCCATGCCACAAAACCTCCCGGACCCCCCAACCGACCGACCGACCGACCCCCCCTGCCGTACGACCCCCCAAAACCCCCTCAGAACCCCTTAGTTTTTTGTCAGGTTGGTGCCAATTGACTGCTCTCGGTGAGCTCTATCGCTATGTTTGATGATCCGCCTTGGGACACACTTTGACCGACCGACATGTGGGCATGTGGACATGTGGCCCTGTGTGGCCCGGCTGCCGACAAGTATCCTGATAGACTGGCCTGCTATGCAACGGCTTACTTCAATGTTACTTGATGATACGAAATGTGCTGAAACGTTCATCCATGCAAAACCCGGGCGGCACCGGCCTGTCCCTGACCAGTTCCCCAGGCATCTCCCGAAATGCCGACATGCCGCTCCCCAAACTGCCCCAAACTATGCACGTGTGCTGAGTCTGGGGCATACCTACGCACGCATCGTTGAGCTGCACCCATTGCGCCGCGTGCTGCAGGACAGAAGCGCTAGGAACAAAACTTGGCACGAACCTGTGCAAAACCTCTTGCGAATGGATCCCCCTTTTACCCAGACCGACCGACCGACCGGCCACTTTGAGGGGTCACAACTTTGCACCCAGAAACCCATTTTCGATTTTGAAAGCGGATTCGTGATTTTCTCGTTGAGCTCTATCCATTTGAGGCATGGGGTCTGTTTCGGAAGATTCTACCCCCCCCCCCCCGCATAAAACCCCAATGGCCTGAGCCTGGAAGCCAAGGTTCCATTACCAGGTCGCTGTGATCATCATTCTGTGCGTTGCCACCGGTGTGTCTCACCCCGTGCCTAGCGGTACCTACAGTCGCACACAGCGCTCGTATCTTACGAAGGCAGGGGCGGCGTCAGTGGCCGAATTCCTTAAAATGGCTTCGTTTAGTTGACGAAATAGGCTGCCGCCGCTTCGTTCACCCCCAAAATTTTCCGGGGGCTCCGCCCCCGACCCGCACGAGGTCGACACCGACACGACACGCCCACTCCTCCCCTGCTTCCCGCTGACCCACCCAACCTCACTCTCCCGCCAGGGGAAACCCTGTCTCCCGCCGTCAACACCCATAGATACAGCCCTTTGAGCCTTCTTACCATATGCCACGCAGGTTTCGGCCGTGGAGTAGCCGCGGGAACCCCCTGTCCTTGGCCAAAAGTGGCCGAAATCCCAAAAATGTCTTCGTCTGTTTGCCGAAAGACCCCCCAAGATCCCGTGCGTTTTGGCCGAAATTCCACGCCAAGATCAAAAAAATTTCGTCCGCCAGAGGCCTTTTTGGGCAAATTTCGTTCCGAACGAAGGAAGATACGAGCGCTGGTCGCACAACGCATCACCTGCAACGCATCACCCACGTGCAGCACCTCGTGCTTGTACTTACAACACGTACTTCCGCAAATCAACCGCTCGTAATAACAGTGAGGATCACTTGAATCTGTCTTCCCTCCTTAGCATCCCTGAATCAGGTTCTTGCCTCTTCACCGCTCACTACTTGCCATGTTTGGGCACAAACTGTTGTTCGGTTCCGCGGAGTCAAGCTAGCTCGGAATGTGCCTAATTGCCAGCCTACCCCAATTTGGCCCACTTGCCCGTGCGGCTGGCCCGCACGGATTCAGAGCCTGCCTGATTTAATTTTGCATGCTTATATTAGATTAGGATTATCCAAGGACTGGGAGGCCAGTAAGAGGGCGATTCCCGACCAGTCCCCGAAAACGACCCTGCGCGCCCGCCCGATTATTTGGCCCACTCGCCAGAGCCCACGCCCTGGTTCTCGAAAGCGTGCCTGACAACCCGGTTCTCTGCATATAAATTATCCTTTACGTGTAAGTGATAGCTTTGCGAGCTTGAATGGGCAAACAAGGGCTGGCCCTGCTGGGCTCGGTGCGGCGGATGCCGCTCCGGCGAGTGCCTGGGGACTGCATGAGTAAAGGCCCCTATAGCATCGAAATGGCATCATGTGACATACATAAAGGTCTCTGAACAGTTTCTGGACATGAATGTCAAAGTCAAAATGTCAAATGTCGCGCTTGCTCGGACCCCGCCAATTCGGCTCGAAGCTATCTAGCTTACATCTTAGTGTGCAGATAACTCGACGGCATGAAATCTAGGAACAAAACACCGCCTATGCGAGATATGGCGTGTGGAGCAGACGGACTGCAGGCTAACTGGTTTGCGCATTTAGTATCTGTTGATGTTTATCCTTTGGTGATTAGTGCACGCCGGAATGCGCCTGCAGACGACAAACGAAACAACATGTTGAGCATTTAAGGAGCGATGTGCACCCAGAACACTCCCAATCCTGCCCGGACGGTTGCAACAATCCTCATATGACATCTATAGGGTATCGAAATCGACAAATCGCCGGCAGGGATGACCAAAACGTCTCGCGGCCCGGTGGGCCAATTTGGGGTCGCCCCTCAGTTTTCCCCCCAAAACCCGGCCCCCAGAATCCACTCGCCCAGCGCGCCCTTTTGACCCCCAACCCGTGCAATAATCATATATAGTGTATATATCAATGTTTTGTCAAGTGCGGGCGCCTAGGAAGCCCTGTAGCGGTCTGGGCCAAAAGTGGGCCAAATATGGCACATTCCGAGCTATGCATGCACCAGGCCCTGTGGGCTCGACGACATCATGGTGCCAGCTTGGAGCTAACCATGACGCGCCCCTGAAGCACGCCAGGCAAAGTGCCCGGCGGTTCCGTCACATCCAAACTATGATACGCGCCTCATTCTATTCACTCAATCGCGGCTCGACGTGAGCCCCACGGCAGCATGACCTACGATTCCACGACCAGCTTGTGCACGCCGCTGACGCTTGCTGCGTGCCACCCCAACCCCGTTCCTGGTGCTAACAACACTTTTCCTCCTGCCGCCGTCACATGCTCAGTGCGCGTTGGCGGGCGGTGCGGCCTTCAGCACGTCGATCATCTGCTGTATGTCCATGATGTACCAGTCCGCCTGGGCGGCCACTGTGGGGCGCACCACCACGCCGCCGTAGCTGCGCAGGCACGACGCAGGGCAGGGACAGGGGCAGCAGGAAGGTGAGAGGCATGCCATGCTAGGAGGTCTTGGCTGGGTAGTTCGTATGCACGACAGGGGTCGCCAAAACATTGTTGAACACGCTACAGGCACAGCAACCGTGCCTGCAATACCAACGTGCACGCTCGAAACCGTTTTTGGTTGACAAGGTTGACCGCGTCTTGTTGCGTCAACCTACCACCGCTCGCGCTCCAGTCTCAAGCTCGCTCAGCCGCCCCCCTTCCTCCTACCAACCGCCCGCTGCTGACTGCACACTTACCCAATGAACAGGCTGGCAGCGCCCTCTGACCGCGCCTCGGCATCCGTGGCGCCGTCGCCCACCATCACCACCTCCTCGTACCCGTACTTCTCCTGTTCATGGATGCATTATTGTCTTCATAGTTACGTAACTGGGCAACCGGGCATTCTTGTTGTGACGGGAGGGGGGCGGTTCAGTACACGACACTGATAGTACTGGGGTTGGGTTGACATTTAAAGAGCCCGGGGCACTACCCCCGCTGCAAGCCCTGAGCACGAAAATATGCTGATCCCCAGGTTGAGCAATTGGGACGTTGTGGTAAAACCCCGTACGTGTGTTCACCTTGACCCCAACCATGATGCCCATTTCCGCCTCTTCAACTCCCGTTCTGCCACCCGCACCTTGATGTGCCTAATAGCAGCAGGCTTGCCGCCACTGCGGCAAGTAAACTCGCTCTCGTCAAAGCCCGCATAGCGGCCATCATGCTGCGTTCCACGCGTGCGGGAGATAGGGTACATGTGTGTTTCTGGAGACGGGAGTGCTGGAATGCGCGGCAGCTCAATGGCCACCTGATTATGTATACGGCGGCAGCGACGATGATGGCATGGCCCCACCATCATTCCCACAAACTTCCTCTTCCAATACCAGCCTGCAAGCGCTCTCCAGACGTCGCCTCTCTCTTACATTCTTCCCACGCTCCCCTTCCACCCTAAGCGATATTCCTCCTCTCTCCTTGAGCCCCGCCTTCCCCCTCCAGCCCCCTCCCCGGCTCTAGACGCCGCCACAACTCACGTCAAACAGGATGGAGTTGGCAAACACGTGCGACAGCGGGATGCCCAGCGACTCCGCCAGTGGGTGGATGATCTAAGAGCCCGGTTGTTACACAAATCAGCGGGGTGGTAGAGGGCAGGGTACAGGCATTTGGAGGTGAGCAGGTGGGCGGGCGGGTGATGTGACATGTGAAGCCCCAATCGCCCCCAAGCAAGCACGGACGTACGATGCCCCATGCTGCCCTGCATATGCCCAGACCTTGTGCCCGCACACGTCCTGGGCGCCTCGTGCATGTATTGTTTCGGTGCAGGTGTGATCCATCTCAATCAAAACATATCCTCACGTCCCTTATGTATCTTCCTCCTATCACGCCATTACGTGCCGTTCCCTGCCGCCGCACCTGCCGGAAGCCGCCCGACACCAGGAACACCTCCTGCCCCCGCGCCTTCAGCAGCGCCACCAGCTCCGGGATGCCTGTGGGATGGGGTTAGCACAGTGGGAGGGGGAAGAGGACCATGGCATGCCTTCTACCTTGCCTGGACCCTGCTTGATGCCTTTTTATCCATGACGCAAGGCGAGAAATCAGAGCACCGAAATGCAGCCCCCTTGGCATATCCTACAAGTTCCCAGCTCTCGGTGTAAACCCCTACCCACATCTGCACCGCTTGCCACCCTGCATACCACTTTCGTGTCCTCTCGGATAATATGTGTACGGGTACACCTATCCAACGACCTTCTCGCTCCTCCACACCCACCCTTGGTCACCCGGTGTGGGTGGTCTGCTAGGAACTTGTCCACTGCCTGGCGGCTGGGGTGCATGACACCCAGCCGCGTGCGCAGAGCCTCCTTAAACTCAACGGTGCCACCCATGGCCCTACAAGTGAATTGGTAGGTTCGAATGGGCAAGAGACGGGCGAGGGACGGATTTAGGGGAAGGGCGGGGAGGGGCGGCCGCACATGTTGCCCAGCACATCAGAACATGCTGCGTGTTCTCGTTTGTTCCCCTTCTGCCTCCCTCCGCCACCTCCGCGGGATTCTCCAAATCAAGCTTGTAACCCCAACCAAAGGAGCATTGGCCTGCATCGACCCACTTGGCAGTCAGCGCGGCCACCTGCTCGCCCACGCCGAGGTAGGCTGCAAGCTCGTCGATTGACTCGTCCTCACAGCTGAAGGCCAGAATGAAATATGACGGTCATAGACACACATGTAAGCATTTGTAGCAATGCAGCCATCACCACTGCGAGCTGGGCTGCTTTGCACCTGGCCTCGCGCCCTTGCATTTCAAGTCAAGCTCACGGCATACTCACAATGTGCTGTCTACATCAAAGCAAACCGCCTGCGAGCAAGCAAGCAAGCCAATATACGTGTTACACGCGACCTCGGCGTGAAGCGTGTCGGCGGGCAGCGACTCACGAGTTACCGACGATTCCCTTACCTCCGCGTGCCGCAGCTTCTGCGCTACATCCGGTTTCAGCTCCATCGTGCTGACTGCGATACAACAAGTTGCGGTTTGACAAGTCGCGATGGAAACCGCGACGTGGCCCGCCCGAACTTACTGGGTTGGGCAGCTGTTGATCGCATACGCACAATGCGGTTAGAGCCCTTGCACGGCCTAAAAGTCGACGCAGGGCGGCTTTGCAAAGAACGCATCTCTGCACGTTTGCGAAAACACTGGGTGGGGGAACAAGACCTATGAAGTGATGTTCACAAAGTAAAGCAGAACAATGCGTTCTCCTGATAGAAGTGTGGATTGCCGGATCCAGACAGCAGACGGCCTGTCAAGTTTAGCGACGACCCTAAATGCGGGGCCGATTCTCCAGAGCGGGACTTAGCATGTGAGACTTAATCAGTGTAAAAATCTCATTGCGCTAAACACAAGAATGCATTAATGTTACGGAGCATTCCAGCACGCCGCACCCCCCATCCTGTACACTCCAAGCCGACCAACGCTATGTAACTAGATGTAACTCGGTCGGCCTTCCACAGCACACAGACGACATTGCGAGCCATATGCAAAATGTTATAGATAAAAATACAGCTGCGCCATCACGTCGAGCATGTTCGAGTGCACGACAGACATGCCCGAGCAATCAGCAAATCGGCCTGCATTGGAGGGAGGCCCAAGCAGCGCCAACCAGTTACGATCCCAGCTGTCAGAGTCACAGGCCAACCCGATATGGTCGCGCGCACTGCAAAAGCAGCACACGACCAGGTGCCAACTCCAGCACGGTTAGGCAAATGTTGGAGACGGCGGAATGAACATATGTGAGGCCCCGGGCTTTGCATCTTCCAGAAATAGGCCGCCGCTGCTGGCTAGAAGGGCCCTGACCATGTTCTCGCCCACGGCATCCAGAGGCTCCCAGAAGCCCAGTTCTTATCGTTTGGAGGGGCTCCGCCCACGGGCTCCGCCCCAAACCCCGCCCCTGGAAAGGGGGAGTTGGCGAGATTCGGGGACTGTATGCAGCCCGTTCCAGCCCAACGCGGCGAGAATGCACCCCCAGAAATGCCCCAATATTTCTCACCCGAGGGCCTGCTTTGGGGCCCGCTTCTTGCCCGATGCAAGCCCTGGAGGCACCAGGCGCTTCGTACAGCTAGGAAACGGGCTGAGCCGTGATGCAGGAAGATTGCATTGGTTACAAGAGGGACTTGCTGACGCGAGTCACGAGCGACATCTGCTCTGGACCTCAGGGACGTGCCACCTGCATCGCCGACGACCTACTCTAGTAGTAGGCTTGCTCTCGTAAGAGCTCCATTTACCTCCGGTTCTGCTCCTAACATCGAGTGCTAGGACCATGCTCAATCACCCGACCAACCAGAACTACTCAATTTTTTGGAGTCCGCAGCAAACCTTCCGGACTGAATTCAGTCAAATCAACTAAGGCATAAACTCATCCAGCCCACTGCATGTCCGTAGTCTATTCATTCCGATTGAAATCGGAGGGGTGTATGGGGGTCGAACCCATGACCTCGAGCGAATTCGTCCCTTGACGCTATTCACTCGAAACGGAACCGCCCACCCCAGGAAGGCCCGGGGAGGCACAGGCAGGGTAGGCAGGCCCACGCACAGACAGGGGAAGGCACAGCCGCACAGACAGGGTGGGAGGCAAAGGCGGCAGCCGGTCTCAGGCAGGGACAAAGAAACACAGCTGGCCACGGAACCCAGGCACTTGCATTCATGGGGCACAGTGTGGAGGTAGGCCTGGGCGCCTGTGTCCCAGTTGGGCACATTTCTGTATGTCCATGTCAAATGGCATACCGTACTGTGCTTAGAAGACTAACTCCCAGAAGTTTTATCACGGCTGGAAATATTATTTTGGTACTAGCAAGGCAGCCATCAGCTGGGAGGCATTGTGTTGGATCGTTACTGGGCATTCCAGTGATGCACCACAGAGCTGCCAGCCCCATTGACAGCCAACACAGCTGGCCTGGCTCTTGATATGTATGTACTGTGCGACACCCCGCACCACCCACACACGGGCCCTCGGACCCCACACTGTGCCCCATGCACCCCAGTGCCTGGGTTCCGTGGCCATCCAGCTGTGTTGGATCGTTACTGGGCATGCCAGTGGTGCACCACAGAGCTGCCAGCCCCATTGACAGCCAACACAGCTGGCCTGGCGCTTGATATGTACTGTGCAACACCCTGCACCACCCACACACGGGCCCTCGGACCCCACACTGTGCCCCATGCACCCCAGTGCCTGGGTTCCGTGGTCAGCTGTGTTGGATCGTTACTGGGCATGCCAGTGATGCACCACAGAGCTGACAGCCCCAATGACAGCCAACACAGCAGGTCTGGCGCTTGATATGTACTGTGCAACACCCTGCACCACCCACACACGGGCCCTCGGACCCCACACTGTGCCCCATGCACCCCAGTGCCTGGGTTCCGTGGTCAGCTGTGTTGGATCGTTACTGGGCATGCCAGTGGTGCACCACAGAGCTGCCAGCCCCATTGACAGCCAACACAGCAGGTCTGGCGCTTGATATGTACTGTGCAACACCCCGCATGCACCACCCACACATACACGGGCCCTCGGACCCCACACTGTGCCCCATGCACCCCAGTGCCTGGGTTCCGTGGCCAGCTGTGTTGGATCGTTACTGGGCATGCCAGTGATGCACCACAGAGCTGCCAGCCCCATTGACAGCCAACACAGCAGGTCTGGCTCTTGATATGTATGTACTGTGTGACACCCCGCATGCACCACCCACACATACACGGGCCCTCGGACCCCACACTGTGCCCCATGCACCCCAGTGCCTGGGTTCCGTGGCCAGCTGTGTTGGATCGTTACTGGGCATGCCAGTGATGCACCACAGAGCTGACAGCCCCATTGACAGCCAACACAGCTGGCCTGGCGCTTGACATGTACTGTGCAACACCCCGCATCCCCCACACACGGGCCCTCGGACCCCACACTGTGTTCCATGCACCCCAGTGCCTGGGTTCCGTGGCCAGCTGTGTTGGATCGTTACTGGGCATGCCAGTGATGCACCACAGAGCTGACAGCCCCATTGACAGCCAACACAGCAGGTCTGGCGCTTGACATGTACTGTGCAACACCCCGCAACCCCCACACACGGGCCCTCGGACCCCACACTGTGTGCCATGCACCCCAGTGCCTGGGTTCCGTGGCCAGCTGTGTTGGATCGTTACTGGGCATGCCAGTGATGCACCACAGAGCTGCCAGCCCCATTGACAGCCAACACAGCTGGCCTGGCGCTTGACATGTACTGTGCAACACCCCGCACCACCCGCACATGGGCCCTCGGACCCCACACTGTGTGCCATGCACCCCAGTGCCTGGGTTCCGTGGCCAGCTGTGTTGGATCGTTACTGGGCATGCCAGTGATGCACCACAGAGCTGCCAGCCCCATTGACAGCCAACACAGCTGGCCTGGCGCTTGACATGTACTGTGCAACACCCCGCACCCCCCACACACGGGCCCTCGGACCCCACACTGTGTTCCATGCACCCCAGTGCCTGGGTTCCGTGGCCAGCTGTGTCGGATCGTTACTGGGCATGCCAGTGATGCACCACAGAGCTGCCAGCCCCATTGACAGCCAACACAGCTGGCCTGGCGCTTGATATGTACTGTGCAACACCCTGCACCCCCCACACACGGGCCCTCGGACCCCACACTGTGCCCCATGCACCCCAGTGCCTGGGTTCCGTGGCCAGCTGTGTCGGATCGTTACTGGGCATGCCAGTGATGCACCACAGAGCTGCCAGCCCCATTGACAGCCAACACAGCAGGCCTGGCGCTTGACATGTACTGTGCAACACCCTGCACCCCCCACACACGGGCCCTCGGACCCCACACTGTGTGCCATGCACCCCAGTGCCTGGGTTCCGTGGCCAGCTGTGTTGGATCGTTACTGGGCATGCCAGTGATGCACCACAGAGCTGACAGCCCCATTGACAGCCAACACAGCAGGTCTGGCGCTTGACATGTACTGTGCAACACCCCGCACCACCCGCACACGGGCCCTCGGACCCCACACTGTGCCCCATGCACCCCAGTGCCTGGGTTCCGTGGCCAGCTGTGTTGGATCGTTACTGGGCATGCCAGTGATGCATCACAGAGCTGACAGCCCCATTGACAGCCAACACAGCTGGCCTGGCGCTTGACATGTACTGTGCAACACCCCGCACCACCCACACACGGGCCCTCGGACCCCACACTGTGCCCCATGCACCCCAGTGCCTGGGTTCCGTGGCCAGCTGTGTTGGATCGTTACTGGGCATGCCAGTGATGCACCACAGAGCTGACAGCCCCATTGACAGCCAACACAGCTGGCCTGGCGCTTGACATGTACTGTGCAACACCCTGCACCCCCCACACACGGGCCCTCGGACCCCACACTGTGCCCCATGCACCCCAGTGCCTGGGTTCCGTGGCCAGCTGTGTTGGATCGTTACTGGGCATGCCAGTGATGCACCACAGAGCTGCGAGCCCCATTGACAGCCAACACAGCTGGCCTGGCGCTTGACATGTACTGTGCAACACCCCGCACCACCCACACACGGGCCCTCGGACCCCACACTGTGCCCCATGCACCCCAGTGCCTGGGTTCCGTGGCCATCCAGCTGTGTTGGATCGTTACTGGGCATGCCAGTGATGCACCACAGAGCTGCCAGCCCCATTGACAGCCAACACAGCAGGCCTGGCGCTTGACATGTACTGTGCAACACCCCGCACCACCCGCACACGGGCCCTCGGACCCCACACTGTGCCCCATGCACCCCAGTGCCTGGGTTCCGTGGCCAGCTGTGTTGGATCGTTACTGGGCATGCCAGTGATGCATCACAGAGCTGACAGCCCCATTGACAGCCAACACAGCTGGCCTGGCGCTTGACATGTACTGTGCAACACCCCGCACCACCCACACACGGGCCCTCGGACCCCACACTGTGCCCCATGCACCCCAGTGCCTGGGTTCCGTGGCCAGCTGTGTTGGATCGTTACTGGGCATGCCAGTGATGCACCACAGAGCTGACAGCCCCATTGACAGCCAACACAGCTGGCCTGGCGCTTGACATGTACTGTGCAACACCCTGCACCCCCCACACACGGGCCCTCGGACCCCACACTGTGCCCCATGCACCCCAGTGCCTGGGTTCCGTGGCCAGCTGTGTTGGATCGTTACTGGGCATGCCAGTGATGCACCACAGAGCTGCGAGCCCCATTGACAGCCAACACAGCTGGCCTGGCGCTTGACATGTACTGTGCAACACCCCGCACCACCCACACACGGGCCCTCGGACCCCACACTGTGTGCCATGCACCCCAGTGCCTGGGTTCCGTGGCCATCCAGCTGTGTTGGATCGTTACTGGGCATGCCAGTGATGCACCACAGAGCTGCCAGCCCCATTGACAGCCAACACAGCAGGCCTGGCGCTTGACATGTACTGTGCAACACCCTGCACCCCCCACACACGGGCCCTCGGACCCCACACTGTGCCCCATGCACCCCAGTGCCTGGGTTCCGTGGCCATCCAGCTGTGTTGGATCGTTACTGGGCATGCCAGTGATGCACCACAGAGCTGACAGCCCCATTGACAGCCAACACAGCTGGCCTGGCGCTTGACATGTACTGTGCAACACCCCGCACCCCCCACACACGGGCCCTCGGACCCCACACTGTGTTCCATGCACCCCAGTGCCTGGGTTCCGTGGCCAGCTGTGTCGGATCGTTACTGGGCATGCCAGTGATGCACCACAGAGCAGAGGGATGCAGGCGCTCTGGATTTCGCGACGACCCCGGGCACAGGATTTCGCCCGGCGAAATCCCGCTGTCTTCAGTACAAAGGGGGATTTCTGGCGGGGACAGCGGGATACCTCGGGTGGGGTCACCCGCGGAAGCGGGATTCGGCGCCGGGGGGCACCGCAGACAGCGGGATTCGGCGCCGGGGGGCACCGCAGGCAGCGGGATTCGGCGCCGGGGGGCACCCCAGACAGCGGGATTTGACGCCTGGGGGCATCCTCGGGAGCGGGATATTGCAGATGTCGGCACCCGGGGAAGCGGGATAGGAAGTGCGTGGTAGCGGGGTTGTGCGCGCAGGGCGCAGGGCGGTGCGCGTGGCAGCTTGGGCATGCCAGCCCACGCATCCCCGTTAACCATAGACTGCCTCTTGATGCTTTCAGTACATGTATACGCATAAAGATATATTTGTTTCATTCCCATCACTCCTACGGCGGCCTTCCAAATGTTTCAAGCGATCCTTTCTTCTGCGGGTTCTGGGCTTTAGCACAGGAGAAGCCGCGAACATGCATATATTGTACATGGTTTGCTGCCTGGGCCGCAAGCGCTGGCTAAGCTACCTCCAGCGCTGTTGGTGCCGGCCAGGAGCCATTGGCTCCTTATCCCCACCTAGCACCAAAGCGCTGGCGTGAAGTAGATTTAGATAACAAAGCCGCATCTGTACCCCTTTTAGCATCGAGGCACACTAAAATACCGCGACGGAGATATTGGGCTGAGCCAGTTCCTGAGCGCCTGAACAGTGCCCGGAAACACGCGTGACCCTGCTGCCATAACAAAAGATAACTGTGGGAATGCGACTAAGCTTAGGGAGCTGTCACATCAAGTTCTCCGCCCTCCCTGCTTCATTCGCTCGCTCGCTGATCGGGACCATGCGTGCTCATGCCCTCCGTGATACCTGCCCTGATATGATGGAGACTGCCTTGTGTCTGTAGGTGGGGAAGGTGGTAGGACTAGGGGTGTAGGCCTAGGGTGTAGGCCTAGGGGAAGGGGAAGGGGAAGGGGTGATAGGGCGGGTGATGGCGGGAGATGCTCGTGGGCCCGGGTCGAGCATACAGCGTGGACAGGCAAAGCACTATGGCCGAGCCAAGTAGGGCAGTTCACTGAGGCAAATGCAGATTTGGCCGCGCCAGGTGGGGGATTCGGCTGGGGCAGCTGGGGATTTCGCGGGGGGAGGTAGGGATTTGGCCGGGCCAGGTAGGGGATTCGGCCGGGGCATGTCGGGATTCGGCCGGGCCAGGTAGGGATGCGGCCGGGCCGGCTGGGAAATGACGCCGGGCCAGGTAAGAATATCTCGCGGCTCAGGATGTGTGCCCGGGGGACACCCCCGGAATTTGGCTGGGCGAGCGGTACTGCATCCCTCCGCACAGAGCTGCCAGCCCCATTGACAGCCAACACAGCTGGCCTGGCGCTTGATATGTACTGTGCAACACCCTGCACCCCCCACACACGGGCCCTCGGACCCCACACTGTGTGCCATGCACCCCAGTGCCTGGGTTCCGTGGCCATCCAGCTGTGTTGGATCGTTACTGGGCATGCCAGTGATGCACCACAGAGCTGCGAGCCCCATTGACAGCCAACACAGCAGGTCTGGCGCTTGACATGTACTGTGCAACACCCCGCACCACCCGCACACGGGCCCTCGGACCCCACACTGTGTGCCATGCACCCCAGTGCCTGGGTTCCGTGGCCAGCTGTGTTGGATCGTTACTGGGCATGCCAGTGATGCATCACAGAGCTGACAGCCCCATTGACAGCCAACACAGCTGGCCTGGCGCTTGACATGTACTGTGCAACACCCCGCACCACCCACACACGGGCCCTCGGACCCCACACTGTGCCCCATGCACCCCAGTGCCTGGGTTCCGTGGCCATCCAGCTGTGTTGGATCGTTACTGGGCATGCCAGTGATGCACCACAGAGCTGCCAGCCCCATTGACAGCCAACACAGCAGGCCTGGCGCTTGACATGTACTGTGCAACACCCTGCACCCCCCACACACGGGCCCTCGGACCCCACACTGTGTGCCATGCACCCCAGTGCCTGGGTTCCGTGGCCAGCTGTGTTGGATCGTTACTGGGCATGCCAGTGATGCACCACAGAGCTGACAGCCCCAATGACAGCCAACACAGCTGGCCTGGCGCTTGACATGTACTGTGCAACACCCCGCACCACCCACACACGGGCCCTCGGACCCCACACTGTGCCCCATGCACCCCAGTGCCTGGGTTCCGTGGCCAGCTGTGTTGGATCGTTACTGGGCATGCCAGTGATGCATCACAGAGCTGACAGCCCCATTGACAGCCAACACAGCTGGCCTGGCGCTTGACATGTACTGTGCAACACCCCGCACCACCCACACACGGGCCCTCGGACCCCACACTGTGCCCCATGCACCCCAGTGCCTGGGTTCCGTGGCCATCCAGCTGTGTTGGATCGTTACTGGGCATGCCAGTGATGCACCACAGAGCTGCCAGCCCCATTGACAGCCAACACAGCAGGCCTGGCGCTTGACATGTACTGTGCAACACCCTGCACCCCCCACACACGGGCCCTCGGACCCCACACTGTGCCCCATGCACCCCAGTGCCTGGGTTCCGTGGCCATCCAGCTGTGTTGGATCGTTACTGGGCATGCCAGTGATGCACCACAGAGCTGACAGCCCCATTGACAGCCAACACAGCTGGCCTGGCGCTTGACATGTACTGTGCAACACCCTGCACCCCCCACACACGGGCCCTCGGACCCCACACTGTGTGCCATGCACCCCAGTGCCTGGGTTCCGTGGCCAGCTGTGTTGGATCGTTACTGGGCATGCCAGTGATGCACCACAGAGCTGACAGCCCCAATGACAGCCAACACAGCTGGCCTGGCGCTTGACATGTACTGTGCAACACCCCGCACCACCCGCACACGGGCCCTCGGACCCCACACTGTGTGCCATGCACCCCAGTGCCTGGGTTCCGTGGCCAGCTGTGTTGGATCGTTACTGGGCATGCCAGTGATGCATCACAGAGCTGACAGCCCCATTGACAGCCAACACAGCTGGCCTGGCGCTTGACATGTACTGTGCAACACCCCGCACCACCCACACACGGGCCCTCGGACCCCACACTGTGCCCAATGCACCCCAGTGCCTGGGTTCCGTGGCCATCCAGCTGTGTTGGATCGTTACTGGGCATGCCAGTGATGCACCACAGAGCTGCCAGCCCCATTGACAGCCAACACAGCAGGCCTGGCGCTTGACATGTACTGTGCAACACCCTGCACCCCCCACACACGGGCCCTCGGACCCCACACTGTGTGCCATGCACCCCAGTGCCTGGGTTCCGTGGCCAGCTGTGTTGGATCGTTACTGGGCATGCCAGTGATGCACCACAGAGCTGACAGCCCCAATGACAGCCAACACAGCTGGCCTGGCGCTTGACATGTACTGTGCAACACCCCGCACCACCCACACACGGGCCCTCGGACCCCACACTGTGCCCCATGCACCCCAGTGCCTGGGTTCCGTGGCCAGCTGTGTTGGATCGTTACTGGGCATGCCAGTGATGCATCACAGAGCTGACAGCCCCATTGACAGCCAACACAGCTGGCCTGGCGCTTGACATGTACTGTGCAACACCCCGCACCACCCACACACGGGCCCTCGGACCCCACACTGTGCCCCATGCACCCCAGTGCCTGGGTTCCGTGGCCATCCAGCTGTGTTGGATCGTTACTGGGCATGCCAGTGATGCACCACAGAGCTGCCAGCCCCATTGACAGCCAACACAGCAGGCCTGGCGCTTGACATGTACTGTGCAACACCCTGCACCCCCCACACACGGGCCCTCGGACCCCACACTGTGCCCCATGCACCCCAGTGCCTGGGTTCCGTGGCCATCCAGCTGTGTTGGATCGTTACTGGGCATGCCAGTGATGCACCACAGAGCTGACAGCCCCATTGACAGCCAACACAGCTGGCCTGGCGCTTGACATGTACTGTGCAACACCCTGCACCCCCCACACACGGGCCCTCGGACCCCACACTGTGTGCCATGCACCCCAGTGCCTGGGTTCCGTGGCCAGCTGTGTTGGATCGTTACTGGGCATGCCAGTGATGCACCACAGAGCTGACAGCCCCAATGACAGCCAACACAGCTGGCCTGGCGCTTGACATGTACTGTGCAACACCCCGCACCACCCACACACGGGCCCTCGGACCCCACACTGTGCCCCATGCACCCCAGTGCCTGGGTTCCGTGGCCAGCTGTGTTGGATCGTTACTGGGCATGCCAGTGATGCACCACAGAGCTGCGAGCCCCATTGACAGCCAACACAGCTGGCCTGGCGCTTGACATGTACTGTGCAACACCCCGCACCACCCACACACGGGCCCTCGGACCCCACACTGTGCCCCATGCACCCCAGTGCCTGGGTTCCGTGGCCATCCAGCTGTGTTGGATCGTTACTGGGCATGCCAGTGATGCACCACAGAGCTGCCAGCCCCATTGACAGCCAACACAGCAGGCCTGGCGCTTGACATGTACTGTGCAACACCCTGCACCCCCCACACACGGGCCCTCGGACCCCACACTGTGCCCCATGCACCCCAGTGCCTGGGTTCCGTGGCCAGCTGTGTTGGATCGTTACTGGGCATGCCAGTGATGCACCACAGAGCTGCGAGCCCCATTGACAGCCAACACAGCTGGCCTGGCGCTTGACATGTACTGTGCAACACCCCGCACCACCCACACACGGGCCCTCGGACCCCACACTGTGCCCCATGCACCCCAGTGCCTGGGTTCCGTGGCCATCCAGCTGTGTTGGATCGTTACTGGGCATGCCAGTGATGCACCACAGAGCTGCCAGCCCCATTGACAGCCAACACAGCAGGCCTGGCGCTTGACATGTACTGTGCAACACCCTGCACCCCCCACACACGGGCCCTCGGACCCCACACTGTGCCCCATGCACCCCAGTGCCTGGGTTCCGTGGCCATCCAGCTGTGTTGGATCGTTACTGGGCATGCCAGTGATGCACCACAGAGCTGACAGCCCCATTGACAGCCAACACAGCTGGCCTGGCGCTTGACATGTACTGTGCAACACCCCGCACCCCCCACACACGGGCCCTCGGACCCCACACTGTGTTCCATGCACCCCAGTGCCTGGGTTCCGTGGCCAGCTGTGTCGGATCGTTACTGGGCATGCCAGTGATGCACCACAGAGCTGACAGCCCCAATGACAGCCAACACAGCTGGCCTGGCGCTTGATATGTACTGTGCAACACCCTGCACCCCCCACACACGGGCCCTCGGACCCCACACTGTGTGCCATGCACCCCAGTGCCTGGGTTCCGTGGCCAGCTGTGTTGGATCGTTACTGGGCATGCCAGTGATGCACCACAGAGCTGCGAGCCCCATTGACAGCCAACACAGCAGGTCTGGCGCTTGACATGTACTGTGCAACACCCCGCACCACCCGCACACGGGCCCTCGGACCCCACACTGTGTGCCATGCACCCCAGTGCCTGGGTTCCGTGGCCAGCTGTGTTGGATCGTTACTGGGCATGCCAGTGATGCATCACAGAGCTGACAGCCCCATTGACAGCCAACACAGCTGGCCTGGCGCTTGACATGTACTGTGCAACACCCCGCACCACCCACACACGGGCCCTCGGACCCCACACTGTGCCCCATGCACCCCAGTGCCTGGGTTCCGTGGCCAGCTGTGTTGGATCGTTACTGGGCATGCCAGTGATGCACCACAGAGCTGACAGCCCCATTGACAGCCAACACAGCTGGCCTGGCGCTTGACATGTACTGTGCAACACCCTGCACCCCCCACACACGGGCCCTCGGACCCCACACTGTGCCCCATGCACCCCAGTGCCTGGGTTCCGTGGCCAGCTGTGTTGGATCGTTACTGGGCATGCCAGTGATGCACCACAGAGCTGACAGCCCCATTGACAGCCAACACAGCTGGCCTGGCGCTTGACATGTACTGTGCAACACCCTGCACCCCCCACACACGGGCCCTCGGACCCCACACTGTGTGCCATGCACCCCAGTGCCTGGGTTCCGTGGCCAGCTGTGTTGGATCGTTACTGGGCATGCCAGTGATGCACCACAGAGCTGACAGCCCCAATGACAGCCAACACAGCTGGCCTGGCGCTTGACATGTACTGTGCAACACCCCGCACCACCCACACACGGGCCCTCGGACCCCACACTGTGCCCCATGCACCCCAGTGCCTGGGTTCCGTGGCCATCCAGCTGTATTGGATCGTTACTGGGCATGCCAGTGATGCACCACAGAGCTGCCAGCCCCATTGACAGCCAACACAGCAGGCCTGGCGCTTGACATGTACTGTGCAACACCCTGCACCCCCCACACACGGGCCCTCGGACCCCACACTGTGCCCCATGCACCCCAGTGCCTGGGTTCCGTGGCCATCCAGCTGTGTTGGATCGTTACTGGGCATGCCAGTGATGCACCACAGAGCTGACAGCCCCATTGACAGCCAACACAGCTGGCCTGGCGCTTGACATGTACTGTGCAACACCCCGCACCCCCCACACACGGGCCCTCGGACCCCACACTGTGTTCCATGCACCCCAGTGCCTGGGTTCCGTGGCCAGCTGTGTCGGATCGTTACTGGGCATGCCAGTGATGCACCACAGAGCTGCCAGCCCCATTGACAGCCAACACAGCTGGCCTGGCGCTTGATATGTACTGTGCAACACCCTGCACCCCCCACACACGGGCCCTCGGACCCCACACTGTGTGCCATGCACCCCAGTGCCTGGGTTCCGTGGCCAGCTGTGTTGGATCGTTACTGGGCATGCCAGTGATGCACCACAGAGCTGCGAGCCCCATTGACAGCCAACACAGCAGGTCTGGCACTTGACATGTACTGTGCAACACCCCGCACCACCCGCACACGGGCCCTCGGACCCCACACTGTGTGCCATGCACCCCAGTGCCTGGGTTCCGTGGCCAGCTGTGTTGGATCGTTACTGGGCATGCCAGTGATGCATCACAGAGCTGACAGCCCCATTGACAGCCAACACAGCTGGCCTGGCGCTTGACATGTACTGTGCAACACCCCGCACCACCCACACACGGGCCCTCGGACCCCACACTGTGCCCCATGCACCCCAGTGCCTGGGTTCCGTGGCCAGCTGTGTTGGATCGTTACTGGGCATGCCAGTGATGCACCACAGAGCTGACAGCCCCAATGACAGCCAACACAGCTGGCCTGGCGCTTGACATGTACTGTGCAACACCCCGCACCCCCCACACACGGGCCCTCGGACCCCACACTGTGCCCCATGCACCCCAGTGCCTGGGTTCCGTGGCCAGCTGTGTTGGATCGTTACTGGGCATGCCAGTGATGCACCACAGAGCTGCCAGCCCCATTGACAGCCAACACAGCAGGCCTGGCGCTTGACATGTACTGTGCAACACCCTGCACCC
>NC_057007.1:727950-760134 GCF_000002595.2 Chlamydomonas reinhardtii
ACAGTCGCACACAGCGCTCGTATCTTACGAAGGCAGGGGCGGCGTCAGTGGCCGAATTCCTTAAAATGGCTTCGTTTAGTTGACGAAATAGGCTGCCGCCGCTTCGTTCACCCCCAAAATTTTCCGGGGGCTCCGCCCCCGACCCGCACGAGGTCGACACCGACACGACACGCCCACTCCTCCCCTGCTTCCCGCTGACCCACCCAACCTCACTCTCCCGCCAGGGGAAACCCTGTCTCCCGCCGTCAACACCCATAGATACAGCCCTTTGAGCCTTCTTACCATATGCCACGCAGGTTTCGGCCGTGGAGTAGCCGCGGGAACCCCCTGTCCTTGGCCAAAAGTGGCCGAAATCCCAAAAATGTCTTCGTCTGTTTGCCGAAAGACCCCCCAAGATCCCGTGCGTTTTGGCCGAAATTCCACGCCAAGATCAAAAAAATTTCGTCCGCCAGAGGCCTTTTTGGGCAAATTTCGTTCCGAACGAAGGAAGATACGAGCGCTGGTCGCACAACGCATCACCTGCAACGCATCACCCACGTGCAGCACCTCGTGCTTGTACTTACAACACGTACTTCCGCAAATCAACCGCTCGTAATAACAGTGAGGATCACTTGAATCTGTCTTCCCTCCTTAGCATCCCTGAATCAGGTTCTTGCCTCTTCACCGCTCACTACTTGCCATGTTTGGGCACAAACTGTTGTTCGGTTCCGCGGAGTCAAGCTAGCTCGGAATGTGCCTAATTGCCAGCCTACCCCAATTTGGCCCACTTGCCCGTGCGGCTGGCCCGCACGGATTCAGAGCCTGCCTGATTTAATTTTGCATGCTTATATTAGATTAGGATTATCCAAGGACTGGGAGGCCAGTAAGAGGGCGATTCCCGACCAGTCCCCGAAAACGACCCTGCGCGCCCGCCCGATTATTTGGCCCACTCGCCAGAGCCCACGCCCTGGTTCTCGAAAGCGTGCCTGACAACCCGGTTCTCTGCATATAAATTATCCTTTACGTGTAAGTGATAGCTTTGCGAGCTTGAATGGGCAAACAAGGGCTGGCCCTGCTGGGCTCGGTGCGGCGGATGCCGCTCCGGCGAGTGCCTGGGGACTGCATGAGTAAAGGCCCCTATAGCATCGAAATGGCATCATGTGACATACATAAAGGTCTCTGAACAGTTTCTGGACATGAATGTCAAAGTCAAAATGTCAAATGTCGCGCTTGCTCGGACCCCGCCAATTCGGCTCGAAGCTATCTAGCTTACATCTTAGTGTGCAGATAACTCGACGGCATGAAATCTAGGAACAAAACACCGCCTATGCGAGATATGGCGTGTGGAGCAGACGGACTGCAGGCTAACTGGTTTGCGCATTTAGTATCTGTTGATGTTTATCCTTTGGTGATTAGTGCACGCCGGAATGCGCCTGCAGACGACAAACGAAACAACATGTTGAGCATTTAAGGAGCGATGTGCACCCAGAACACTCCCAATCCTGCCCGGACGGTTGCAACAATCCTCATATGACATCTATAGGGTATCGAAATCGACAAATCGCCGGCAGGGATGACCAAAACGTCTCGCGGCCCGGTGGGCCAATTTGGGGTCGCCCCTCAGTTTTCCCCCCAAAACCCGGCCCCCAGAATCCACTCGCCCAGCGCGCCCTTTTGACCCCCAACCCGTGCAATAATCATATATAGTGTATATATCAATGTTTTGTCAAGTGCGGGCGCCTAGGAAGCCCTGTAGCGGTCTGGGCCAAAAGTGGGCCAAATATGGCACATTCCGAGCTATGCATGCACCAGGCCCTGTGGGCTCGACGACATCATGGTGCCAGCTTGGAGCTAACCATGACGCGCCCCTGAAGCACGCCAGGCAAAGTGCCCGGCGGTTCCGTCACATCCAAACTATGATACGCGCCTCATTCTATTCACTCAATCGCGGCTCGACGTGAGCCCCACGGCAGCATGACCTACGATTCCACGACCAGCTTGTGCACGCCGCTGACGCTTGCTGCGTGCCACCCCAACCCCGTTCCTGGTGCTAACAACACTTTTCCTCCTGCCGCCGTCACATGCTCAGTGCGCGTTGGCGGGCGGTGCGGCCTTCAGCACGTCGATCATCTGCTGTATGTCCATGATGTACCAGTCCGCCTGGGCGGCCACTGTGGGGCGCACCACCACGCCGCCGTAGCTGCGCAGGCACGACGCAGGGCAGGGACAGGGGCAGCAGGAAGGTGAGAGGCATGCCATGCTAGGAGGTCTTGGCTGGGTAGTTCGTATGCACGACAGGGGTCGCCAAAACATTGTTGAACACGCTACAGGCACAGCAACCGTGCCTGCAATACCAACGTGCACGCTCGAAACCGTTTTTGGTTGACAAGGTTGACCGCGTCTTGTTGCGTCAACCTACCACCGCTCGCGCTCCAGTCTCAAGCTCGCTCAGCCGCCCCCCTTCCTCCTACCAACCGCCCGCTGCTGACTGCACACTTACCCAATGAACAGGCTGGCAGCGCCCTCTGACCGCGCCTCGGCATCCGTGGCGCCGTCGCCCACCATCACCACCTCCTCGTACCCGTACTTCTCCTGTTCATGGATGCATTATTGTCTTCATAGTTACGTAACTGGGCAACCGGGCATTCTTGTTGTGACGGGAGGGGGGCGGTTCAGTACACGACACTGATAGTACTGGGGTTGGGTTGACATTTAAAGAGCCCGGGGCACTACCCCCGCTGCAAGCCCTGAGCACGAAAATATGCTGATCCCCAGGTTGAGCAATTGGGACGTTGTGGTAAAACCCCGTACGTGTGTTCACCTTGACCCCAACCATGATGCCCATTTCCGCCTCTTCAACTCCCGTTCTGCCACCCGCACCTTGATGTGCCTAATAGCAGCAGGCTTGCCGCCACTGCGGCAAGTAAACTCGCTCTCGTCAAAGCCCGCATAGCGGCCATCATGCTGCGTTCCACGCGTGCGGGAGATAGGGTACATGTGTGTTTCTGGAGACGGGAGTGCTGGAATGCGCGGCAGCTCAATGGCCACCTGATTATGTATACGGCGGCAGCGACGATGATGGCATGGCCCCACCATCATTCCCACAAACTTCCTCTTCCAATACCAGCCTGCAAGCGCTCTCCAGACGTCGCCTCTCTCTTACATTCTTCCCACGCTCCCCTTCCACCCTAAGCGATATTCCTCCTCTCTCCTTGAGCCCCGCCTTCCCCCTCCAGCCCCCTCCCCGGCTCTAGACGCCGCCACAACTCACGTCAAACAGGATGGAGTTGGCAAACACGTGCGACAGCGGGATGCCCAGCGACTCCGCCAGTGGGTGGATGATCTAAGAGCCCGGTTGTTACACAAATCAGCGGGGTGGTAGAGGGCAGGGTACAGGCATTTGGAGGTGAGCAGGTGGGCGGGCGGGTGATGTGACATGTGAAGCCCCAATCGCCCCCAAGCAAGCACGGACGTACGATGCCCCATGCTGCCCTGCATATGCCCAGACCTTGTGCCCGCACACGTCCTGGGCGCCTCGTGCATGTATTGTTTCGGTGCAGGTGTGATCCATCTCAATCAAAACATATCCTCACGTCCCTTATGTATCTTCCTCCTATCACGCCATTACGTGCCGTTCCCTGCCGCCGCACCTGCCGGAAGCCGCCCGACACCAGGAACACCTCCTGCCCCCGCGCCTTCAGCAGCGCCACCAGCTCCGGGATGCCTGTGGGATGGGGTTAGCACAGTGGGAGGGGGAAGAGGACCATGGCATGCCTTCTACCTTGCCTGGACCCTGCTTGATGCCTTTTTATCCATGACGCAAGGCGAGAAATCAGAGCACCGAAATGCAGCCCCCTTGGCATATCCTACAAGTTCCCAGCTCTCGGTGTAAACCCCTACCCACATCTGCACCGCTTGCCACCCTGCATACCACTTTCGTGTCCTCTCGGATAATATGTGTACGGGTACACCTATCCAACGACCTTCTCGCTCCTCCACACCCACCCTTGGTCACCCGGTGTGGGTGGTCTGCTAGGAACTTGTCCACTGCCTGGCGGCTGGGGTGCATGACACCCAGCCGCGTGCGCAGAGCCTCCTTAAACTCAACGGTGCCACCCATGGCCCTACAAGTGAATTGGTAGGTTCGAATGGGCAAGAGACGGGCGAGGGACGGATTTAGGGGAAGGGCGGGGAGGGGCGGCCGCACATGTTGCCCAGCACATCAGAACATGCTGCGTGTTCTCGTTTGTTCCCCTTCTGCCTCCCTCCGCCACCTCCGCGGGATTCTCCAAATCAAGCTTGTAACCCCAACCAAAGGAGCATTGGCCTGCATCGACCCACTTGGCAGTCAGCGCGGCCACCTGCTCGCCCACGCCGAGGTAGGCTGCAAGCTCGTCGATTGACTCGTCCTCACAGCTGAAGGCCAGAATGAAATATGACGGTCATAGACACACATGTAAGCATTTGTAGCAATGCAGCCATCACCACTGCGAGCTGGGCTGCTTTGCACCTGGCCTCGCGCCCTTGCATTTCAAGTCAAGCTCACGGCATACTCACAATGTGCTGTCTACATCAAAGCAAACCGCCTGCGAGCAAGCAAGCAAGCCAATATACGTGTTACACGCGACCTCGGCGTGAAGCGTGTCGGCGGGCAGCGACTCACGAGTTACCGACGATTCCCTTACCTCCGCGTGCCGCAGCTTCTGCGCTACATCCGGTTTCAGCTCCATCGTGCTGACTGCGATACAACAAGTTGCGGTTTGACAAGTCGCGATGGAAACCGCGACGTGGCCCGCCCGAACTTACTGGGTTGGGCAGCTGTTGATCGCATACGCACAATGCGGTTAGAGCCCTTGCACGGCCTAAAAGTCGACGCAGGGCGGCTTTGCAAAGAACGCATCTCTGCACGTTTGCGAAAACACTGGGTGGGGGAACAAGACCTATGAAGTGATGTTCACAAAGTAAAGCAGAACAATGCGTTCTCCTGATAGAAGTGTGGATTGCCGGATCCAGACAGCAGACGGCCTGTCAAGTTTAGCGACGACCCTAAATGCGGGGCCGATTCTCCAGAGCGGGACTTAGCATGTGAGACTTAATCAGTGTAAAAATCTCATTGCGCTAAACACAAGAATGCATTAATGTTACGGAGCATTCCAGCACGCCGCACCCCCCATCCTGTACACTCCAAGCCGACCAACGCTATGTAACTAGATGTAACTCGGTCGGCCTTCCACAGCACACAGACGACATTGCGAGCCATATGCAAAATGTTATAGATAAAAATACAGCTGCGCCATCACGTCGAGCATGTTCGAGTGCACGACAGACATGCCCGAGCAATCAGCAAATCGGCCTGCATTGGAGGGAGGCCCAAGCAGCGCCAACCAGTTACGATCCCAGCTGTCAGAGTCACAGGCCAACCCGATATGGTCGCGCGCACTGCAAAAGCAGCACACGACCAGGTGCCAACTCCAGCACGGTTAGGCAAATGTTGGAGACGGCGGAATGAACATATGTGAGGCCCCGGGCTTTGCATCTTCCAGAAATAGGCCGCCGCTGCTGGCTAGAAGGGCCCTGACCATGTTCTCGCCCACGGCATCCAGAGGCTCCCAGAAGCCCAGTTCTTATCGTTTGGAGGGGCTCCGCCCACGGGCTCCGCCCCAAACCCCGCCCCTGGAAAGGGGGAGTTGGCGAGATTCGGGGACTGTATGCAGCCCGTTCCAGCCCAACGCGGCGAGAATGCACCCCCAGAAATGCCCCAATATTTCTCACCCGAGGGCCTGCTTTGGGGCCCGCTTCTTGCCCGATGCAAGCCCTGGAGGCACCAGGCGCTTCGTACAGCTAGGAAACGGGCTGAGCCGTGATGCAGGAAGATTGCATTGGTTACAAGAGGGACTTGCTGACGCGAGTCACGAGCGACATCTGCTCTGGACCTCAGGGACGTGCCACCTGCATCGCCGACGACCTACTCTAGTAGTAGGCTTGCTCTCGTAAGAGCTCCATTTACCTCCGGTTCTGCTCCTAACATCGAGTGCTAGGACCATGCTCAATCACCCGACCAACCAGAACTACTCAATTTTTTGGAGTCCGCAGCAAACCTTCCGGACTGAATTCAGTCAAATCAACTAAGGCATAAACTCATCCAGCCCACTGCATGTCCGTAGTCTATTCATTCCGATTGAAATCGGAGGGGTGTATGGGGGTCGAACCCATGACCTCGAGCGAATTCGTCCCTTGACGCTATTCACTCGAAACGGAACCGCCCACCCCAGGAAGGCCCGGGGAGGCACAGGCAGGGTAGGCAGGCCCACGCACAGACAGGGGAAGGCACAGCCGCACAGACAGGGTGGGAGGCAAAGGCGGCAGCCGGTCTCAGGCAGGGACAAAGAAACACAGCTGGCCACGGAACCCAGGCACTTGCATTCATGGGGCACAGTGTGGAGGTAGGCCTGGGCGCCTGTGTCCCAGTTGGGCACATTTCTGTATGTCCATGTCAAATGGCATACCGTACTGTGCTTAGAAGACTAACTCCCAGAAGTTTTATCACGGCTGGAAATATTATTTTGGTACTAGCAAGGCAGCCATCAGCTGGGAGGCATTGTGTTGGATCGTTACTGGGCATTCCAGTGATGCACCACAGAGCTGCCAGCCCCATTGACAGCCAACACAGCTGGCCTGGCTCTTGATATGTATGTACTGTGCGACACCCCGCACCACCCACACACGGGCCCTCGGACCCCACACTGTGCCCCATGCACCCCAGTGCCTGGGTTCCGTGGCCATCCAGCTGTGTTGGATCGTTACTGGGCATGCCAGTGGTGCACCACAGAGCTGCCAGCCCCATTGACAGCCAACACAGCTGGCCTGGCGCTTGATATGTACTGTGCAACACCCTGCACCACCCACACACGGGCCCTCGGACCCCACACTGTGCCCCATGCACCCCAGTGCCTGGGTTCCGTGGTCAGCTGTGTTGGATCGTTACTGGGCATGCCAGTGATGCACCACAGAGCTGACAGCCCCAATGACAGCCAACACAGCAGGTCTGGCGCTTGATATGTACTGTGCAACACCCTGCACCACCCACACACGGGCCCTCGGACCCCACACTGTGCCCCATGCACCCCAGTGCCTGGGTTCCGTGGTCAGCTGTGTTGGATCGTTACTGGGCATGCCAGTGGTGCACCACAGAGCTGCCAGCCCCATTGACAGCCAACACAGCAGGTCTGGCGCTTGATATGTACTGTGCAACACCCCGCATGCACCACCCACACATACACGGGCCCTCGGACCCCACACTGTGCCCCATGCACCCCAGTGCCTGGGTTCCGTGGCCAGCTGTGTTGGATCGTTACTGGGCATGCCAGTGATGCACCACAGAGCTGACAGCCCCATTGACAGCCAACACAGCTGGCCTGGCGCTTGACATGTACTGTGCAACACCCCGCACCCCCCACACACGGGCCCTCGGACCCCACACTGTGTTCCATGCACCCCAGTGCCTGGGTTCCGTGGCCAGCTGTGTCGGATCGTTACTGGGCATGCCAGTGATGCACCACAGAGCTGCCAGCCCCATTGACAGCCAACACAGCTGGCCTGGCGCTTGATATGTACTGTGCAACACCCTGCACCCCCCACACACGGGCCCTCGGACCCCACACTGTGTGCCATGCACCCCAGTGCCTGGGTTCCGTGGCCAGCTGTGTTGGATCGTTACTGGGCATGCCAGTGATGCACCACAGAGCTGCGAGCCCCATTGACAGCCAACACAGCAGGTCTGGCACTTGACATGTACTGTGCAACACCCCGCACCACCCGCACACGGGCCCTCGGACCCCACACTGTGTGCCATGCACCCCAGTGCCTGGGTTCCGTGGCCAGCTGTGTTGGATCGTTACTGGGCATGCCAGTGATGCATCACAGAGCTGACAGCCCCATTGACAGCCAACACAGCTGGCCTGGCGCTTGACATGTACTGTGCAACACCCCGCACCACCCACACACGGGCCCTCGGACCCCACACTGTGCCCCATGCACCCCAGTGCCTGGGTTCCGTGGCCAGCTGTGTTGGATCGTTACTGGGCATGCCAGTGATGCACCACAGAGCTGACAGCCCCAATGACAGCCAACACAGCTGGCCTGGCGCTTGACATGTACTGTGCAACACCCCGCACCCCCCACACACGGGCCCTCGGACCCCACACTGTGCCCCATGCACCCCAGTGCCTGGGTTCCGTGGCCAGCTGTGTTGGATCGTTACTGGGCATGCCAGTGATGCACCACAGAGCTGCCAGCCCCATTGACAGCCAACACAGCAGGCCTGGCGCTTGACATGTACTGTGCAACACCCTGCACCCCCCACACACGGGCCCTCGGACCCCACACTGTGCCCCATGCACCCCAGTGCCTGGGTTCCGTGGCCATCCAGCTGTGTTGGATCGTTACTGGGCATGCCAGTGATGCACCACAGAGCTGACAGCCCCATTGACAGCCAACACAGCTGGCCTGGCGCTTGACATGTACTGTGCAACACCCCGCACCCCCCACACACGGGCCCTCGGACCCCACACTGTGTTCCATGCACCCCAGTGCCTGGGTTCCGTGGCCAGCTGTGTCGGATCGTTACTGGGCATGCCAGTGATGCACCACAGAGCTGCCAGCCCCATTGACAGCCAACACAGCTGGCCTGGCGCTTGATATGTACTGTGCAACACCCTGCACCCCCCACACACGGGCCCTCGGACCCCACACTGTGTGCCATGCACCCCAGTGCCTGGGTTCCGTGGCCAGCTGTGTTGGATCGTTACTGGGCATGCCAGTGATGCACCACAGAGCTGCGAGCCCCATTGACAGCCAACACAGCAGGTCTGGCGCTTGACATGTACTGTGCAACACCCCGCACCACCCGCACACGGGCCCTCGGACCCCACACTGTGTGCCATGCACCCCAGTGCCTGGGTTCCGTGGCCAGCTGTGTTGGATCGTTACTGGGCATGCCAGTGATGCATCACAGAGCTTCCAGCCCCATTGACAGCCAACACAGCTGGCCTGGCGCTTGACATGTACTGTGCAACACCCCGCACCACCCACACACGGGCCCTCGGACCCCACACTGTGCCCCATGCACCCCAGTGCCTGGGTTCCGTGGCCAGCTGTGTTGGATCGTTACTGGGCATGCCAGTGATGCACCACAGAGCTGACAGCCCCATTGACAGCCAACACAGCTGGCCTGGCGCTTGACATGTACTGTGCAACACCCTGCACCCCCCACACACGGGCCCTCGGACCCCACACTGTGTGCCATGCACCCCAGTGCCTGGGTTCCGTGGCCAGCTGTGTTGGATCGTTACTGGGCATGCCAGTGATGCACCACAGAGCTGACAGCCCCAATGACAGCCAACACAGCTGGCCTGGCGCTTGACATGTACTGTGCAACACCCCGCACCACCCACACACGGGCCCTCGGACCCCACACTGTGCCCCATGCACCCCAGTGCCTGGGTTCCGTGGCCAGCTGTGTTGGATCGTTACTGGGCATGCCAGTGATGCATCAAAGAGCTGCCAGCCCCATTGACAGCCAACACAGCAGGCCTGGCGCTTGACATGTACTGTGCAACACCCTGCACCCCCCACACACGGGCCCTCGGACCCCACACTGTGCCCCATGCACCCCAGTGCCTGGGTTCCGTGGCCAGCTGTGTTGGATCGTTACTGGGCATGCCAGTGATGCACCACAGAGCTGCGAGCCCCATTGACAGCCAACACAGCTGGCCTGGCGCTTGACATGTACTGTGCAACACCCCGCAACCCCCACACACGGGCCCTCGGACCCCACACTGTGTTCCATGCACCCCAGTGCCTGGGTTCCGTGGCCAGCTGTGTTGGATCGTTACTGGGCATGCCAGTGATGCATCACAGAGCTGACAGCCCCATTGACAGCCAACACAGCTGGCCTGGCGCTTGACATGTACTGTGCAACACCCCGCACCACCCACACACGGGCCCTCGGACCCCACACTGTGCCCCATGCACCCCAGTGCCTGGGTTCCGTGGCCAGCTGTGTTGGATCGTTACTGGGCATGCCAGTGATGCACCACAGAGCTGACAGCCCCATTGACAGCCAACACAGCTGGCCTGGCGCTTGACATGTACTGTGCAACACCCCGCATCCCCCACACACGGGCCCTCGGACCCCACACTGTGTGCCATGCACCCCAGTGCCTGGGTTCCGTGGCCAGCTGTGTTGGATCGTTACTGGGCATGCCAGTGATGCACCACAGAGCTGCCAGCCCATTGACAGCCAACACAGCTGGCCTGGCTCTTGACATGTACTGTGCAACACCCCGCACCCCCCACACACGGGCCCTCGGACCCCACACTGTGCCCCATGCACCCCAGTGCCTGGGTTCCGTGGCCAGCTGTGTTGGATCGTTACTGGGCATGCCAGTGATGCACCACATGAGCTTCCAGCCCCATTGACAGCCAACACAGCAGGTCTGGCGCTTGACATGTTCTGTGCAACACCCCGCACCACCCGCACACGGGCCCTCGGACCCCACACTGTGTTCCATGCACCCCAGTGCCTGGGTTCCGTGGCCAGCTGTGTTGGATCGTTACTGGGCATGCCAGTGATGCACCACATGAGCTTCCAGCCCCATTGACAGCCAACACAGCTGGCATGGTGCTTGACATGTACTGTGCAACACCCTGCACCACCCGCACACGGGCCCTCGGACCCCGCACTGTGCCCCATGCACCCCAGTGCCTGGGTTCCGTGGCCAGCTGTGTTGGATCGTTTGTACTGTGCAACACCCCGCAACCCCCACACACGGGCCCTCGGACCCCACACTGTGTTCCACCCCAGTGCCTGGGTTCCGTGGCCAGCTGTGTTGGATCGTTACTGGGCATGCCAGTGATGCACCACAGAGCTGCCAGCCCCATTGACAGCCAACACAGCAGGTCTGGCGCTTGACATGTACTGTGCAACACCCCGCACCACCCGCACACGGGCCCTCGGACCCCACACTGTGCCCCATGCACCCCAGTGCCTGGGTTCCATGGCCAGCTGTGTTGGATCGTTACTGGGCATGCCAGTGATGCACCAGAGAGCTGCCAGCCCCATTGACAGCCAACACAGCTGGCCTGGCTCTTGACATGTACTGTGCAACACCCTGCACCCCCCACACACGGGCCCTCGGACCCCACACTGTGCCCCATGCACCCCAGTGCCTGGGTTCCGTGGCCAGCTGTGTTGGATCGTTACTGGGCATGCCAGTGATGCACCACATGAGCTGCCAGCCCCATTGACAGCCAACACAGCAGGTCTGGCGCTTGACATGTACTGTGCAACACCCCGCACCACCCGCACACCGGCCCTCGGACCCCACACTGTGCCCCATGCACCCCAGTGCCTGGGTTCCGTGGCCAGCTGTGTTGGATCGTTACTGGGCATGCCAGTGATGCATCACAGAGCTTCCAGCCCCATTGACAGCCAACACAGCAGGTCTGGCGCTTGACATGTACTGTGCAACACCCTGCACCACCCGCACACGGGCCCTCGGACCCCACACTGTGCCCCATGCACCCCAGTGCCTGGGTTCCGTGGCCAGCTGTGTTGGATCGTTACTGGGCATGCCAGTGATGCACCACAGAGCTGCCAGCCCCATTGACAGCCAACACAGCAGGCCTGGCGCTTGACATGTACTGTGCAACACCCCGCACCACCCGCACACGGGCCCTCGGACCCCACACCAGGGTTGCACTGTACTTGCCATTTTCTTATAATACGCGTATTAATACGCAGTACACAGCTTTCTAGTACAGTACACCATAATTCACTTAAAATACGCCGGCGAGCAAGGGTTAGTACGTGCAATAATAGTACGTCCCCATGCAGCCTATGCCCGGTCCCATTGCAAATTTCGCTCTCCGTGTTCCTCCTTAGTATCCTTCCCTGTATCCTACTATACATTACCATACTCGAGGTCGTTACAGCTCGCTATGCTGTGGGAAACACATACTTGCGATTAAATGTCGAAGGCGCCGAAGTCGGCCGCTATAGATGCTGCCTGGAAGCTCTTTGATAAGCTAGGCAAGAGCGGCTCAAATATCAGAGCAAAGTGCACAATCTGTGAATACACCTTCACCGGCACTGGAACTCGCGCCTTGAACCATCTTCTATCCCTCGGCAACGGTGCGCTCCCGTGCTTGAAAATCTCTAAAGCTGTAAAGTCGGAGCTGTACAAGCTACATGAGGAGGACGAGAAGAAGAAGAGCGTGAAGCGCAGGCGCGAGAGCGATGCTGCGAGCAGTGAGCCGGCCGCCAAGCGACCAGGCCGCCAGGCAACCATTGAAGAGACTCGTGCACGTACCCAGAACACGGAGGCGGACGTGGCCATCGGTGACTTCTTCTATCTCACCGGCGTCCCCTTCAACGTGCGGAAGCACCCCGCCTTCATCAGGATGCTGAAGGCGGTCGTCGCGGCGGGCCCGAAGTACGCTCCGCCTGGCTACAACAAGATCCGGACCACTCTGCTGGACAAGGTGCGTGAGTTACGGCCCAGTGCCGTGCGTACAGTCTTGCGCCGCCTCGTGTCTTACCCTGCGTGTCCTGCCAGGTCCTGCCTTATCCCGGCTTATCCCCGCTTGTCCCTGCACAATCCCGGCTTGTCCCGCACACTACATTGTTTTGTCTACCCTGTATGCCATACCCCTTACCCAGGTGAAGAAGCACGTCAAGGAGAAGCTGCAGCCCTTCTTCGAGAAGAACAAGCGCAGCGGCTGCACCGTGACCAGCGATGGCTGGTCCGACGCGCGCAACCGCCCCATCCTCAACATCATGGTGTGTGCGCGTGGCGAGGCGGTGTTCTACAAGTCTGTGGACATGTCAAGCGTGCTCAACAAGACCGGCGAGGAGATTGCGCAGGTCATCATCGCCGCCATCGAGGAGCTGGGCGCCGACGACATCGTGGCAGTTATCACGGACAGTGCCGCCAACTGCAAGGTGTGCTGGGCCTTGGACGCATTGCTGCCTACGTGATAGGGACGGTTTTAGAGTGCCGCTTTTACACCAACCTACGACAACTCTCGCTGATCAAAGACGCGGGGCTGGAGCTGACCCAAAAGGGCAGCGCATACCACACCACGCTCCACGGTCTGTCGGCCCTCCTTACACGCACCGCGCCGCCAGGCGCCGACGCGGAACAGGCCCTACCCTTCCGATTGATTCAACCCCTCCTTGAACTCACCAGCGACTTCCGCGAGCTCCTCACTGTAGTGCCAAGTCTGGGGCTTACAACGTGGGACGTCTGAGTCCGTGGCACTCCTGGTACGTGCCGGCAGAGTCGCTGTCTGTCTGTCCGACTCTGGGGCGTTACAGCTGGCGTAACCGCCCGGGGCACAGCTCTGGCGCTGTGTGCAGCAATCTGTGCTGTTAGTGAGGGTTCTGACTGTGTCCTCAACATCGGGTTTCTGTAACTGTATACGAGTCTTCCGTCAAGCTGGCACCTGCGCTGGCGTCGGACATGGTAGGGTCGGGTGAAGCCTCCGGCGGCTACACCGACTACTTACACGGCCTTGCCTCCCAAACCCGGTAGTTCTCACTACCTCCATACACACGGTGCTTCGGCACTACAATTGGTATCTACGCCTCTTTCTTGGGGGCCCGCTATTGGGTCCGACGCTTCCGCTTCTGAAGTCACAATTCTGCGATTCTCCCAGCCTGCCTATGGCGCTGCACGGCCACGGTACGTGCTGATCCGCTACCGCTCCGTTTTCTTTTCTGTGTTCCTTAGCACTTGCCCTCTGCTGCGCAGAGGACGAGGAGCTGCTTGACTACGACGAGGACGACTTCGAGACGGCCGGAGAACCGTCCTCGGAGCCTCCGGCTGTTGACGCCAACGGTGATACTGACATCGCCGACGTCAAGGAGGAGGAGAACGCCGCTGCTGGGCCCTCCACCTCGTCCGTCGTGCTCAGCTGCCGTTGCTACCATTGCGGCCAGCCCGTCAGCGTCGCTCTGATCGGTTGGTAGTATGGATGCAGCTGGGGTCGAGCCTCCGCCTCCTGGGCTTGAGGACTCCATTGTGCCGGCCGACACTGCGGTCGCCATGGGATCGGGCCAGGGTACTGTCTTGCCTACTGGGCCCGCTGCGAAATTGCTCGCGGATCTGCACAACACTCTGACGCAATTTGCACAAACTTTTGCGACTTTAATAGGGACTGCTCCTGCTGCGGTTCCTGCTCCAATTTCTCTGACGCCACCTTTGCCTCCTCGCTCTTTGGCGGCTGACCTGAACGCAGCTGCTGAGACCGCTGCGACTACTGGAGGCAATGGTGGTGCTGCTGGAGGCTCTGATGGACGCGTGGCGACTGGAAGCCGCGAGCTCGCTGCTGGCGCTGCGCCGCAGCCGGCTGCCGACCTGAACGGCGCTGCGTCCCCTCCGGCCACTGATGACGCCGGCATGGAGACGGAGGAGGAGGACAACCGCCCTACCCCTGCACCCAAGCGCCAGAAGCGCGCTGACGGCTCTGGTCCGTCGGCCGCTGTGACCGAGATCGCGGATGGCTCTCTGCCGTGCCCGCCGCGCACGTCGGACGAGACCAAGTTCGGCGTGTCCGAGGCTATCCTCAAGGCTCGCAAGGTGGATGGTCTCTGCTTTGTCTGCGGCAAGTCTGGCCACTCCGTCAAGGCCCACGTGGGGTACGACAACTGGCAGACGGTAGTCCGGAAGGGTGGTCAGGGGGGCCGTGGCCGCGGTCGCGGCGGTGGTCAGGGCGGTGGTCGCGGCAACAAGGGGGGTCGCGGCGGCGCCGCCGGCAAGGCGGGTGGCCGCAAGTAGGGGGTTGCCCAGGGGATTTGCGAGGATGATCCTGGGTGCGCACTTCTGATGCGTTCTTTGCCCTACACCACTCTGAAGAACACTCGAGCTTTGCTACCTGCTGCAGTGAAGCGTATCGAAGGCGCTGTTGGGCGCGAGCTGACGTTTGACGGTCGCCTGCGGCGTGCTGGCTTCGGTGCCGAGTGTAATCTTTACGAGTTGCCTCTGGAGGTTCCAATCTCGTCTCTGGGGTTGGGTGGGCATACTACGCTGTTTGTTCCCTCGCGCTTTTCTGAGCTGACATCGCAGGTCTCCCGCTTCAAGGCCTGTCAGGCGCGGCGGCCAGCTGACACCGCCGGCGTCTTCGTCGTCCCGTCTTACATGTCCAAGTCCAAGGTGTGTCAAGATCTACTGCAAGGGATGTCGAAAGCGGTGACGTTTGGGGTTGGGGAGTCGTTGTTTCAGGGGTTGGATCTGCAGAATCATCCGGTGCAGCTACCGGCGCTTAAGCATAGCGTGACTGTTTGGTATGCACCGCCCCTGCCTGTTAGCAACGCACGTGCACCTCCTCATGCCTCTTCGTTGTACTTGACCGCAAACTCTGCTGTGCCATCTGCTGCCGCTTCAACCGCAGGGCCTTTGCCAATCGTGCCTGCACGTGTCGGCGGCCTGCGTGTTTCTGTACTGGCTGATACTGGAGCTAGTCACGACTTCGTGTCCAAGGCGCTTTGCGACCAACTGGGACTCAAGTTGTTGAAGTCGGCGTGGCAACACGTCACTCTGGCCGATGGTGGTAAGCAAACCATTCTAGGGCGCGTGGCGTTGCGCGTGGCGTTTGGTTCTGCGTACCTCACGTTGCACCCGTTTGTGCTGCCTACCTTTACTGACTCCGCACAGCTGATCTTGGGCGCTAGTACCATGGTGCGGGAGGGGGCCGCCGTAGACCTAGGCAAGCAGGCACTAGTGCTACGAACGGGCAAGCGCACTGTTTCTGTACCGCTTCGGACCATAGGTGTGCACGCCTTGACTGTTGCGTCCGTCGCACTCGACCAGCCTACTGCTAACATGGCGCTGTCGGCTATTATTGCCATGAATCGTGAAAACGACGCCATTGTTGCCGCTCACCTGCATGCCGTTAGCTGTGCTGTGCCTGCGTCTAGTTCTGGGGATCCCCGCAGGCCTGCATCTGATAAAGCTGGCGCCAAGACCGGTGCATCACCTGCTGCGCACAAGGTCGGAGTGGCCAAGGGCTCTTCTGCTGTTGGTTCGGCGTCACCAGTTCCCGCTCCACCGCGTCTGCCGCCGACCAAGACGCCCACTCTGGTTGGTCGAAAGGAAGCTGACCGTATGATTCGCAAGGGTGCGCATGTTATCGTTGTTCGTCCACGTTGTCGCCCCTCGGTCGCCCCTGTTGCTTCCTCTGCTGTGACTGGTACTGCTGATGCGTCTGCTGCGAACCACCCTGGTTCGAACGCGCCAGTCGTTGCGGATACCACGGCTACCCCTCAGGCCGGCACCGCACCTGCACCCGAGAAGGAGAAAGGTTCTGTCCCCCCCAGTGCTCCTCCCTCGCAGGATCCGCGTGTGAAGGCGTTGCTGGATGAATACTCTGACGTGTTCCAGCCCATCCCGGGGCTGCCTCCAGTGCGCCCAGTCGACCACACCATCCCACTACTTCCCGGCACGCAACCTGTTTCGCGTCCGATGTACCGGCTGGCACCCAAGGAGCTGGAGGAGGTCAAGCGTCAAGTAACTGACTTGATGGCCAAGAAGATGGTTCGACCTTCTACGTCTCCCTGGTCTGCGCCAATTCTCTTTGTCGGTAAAAAGGATGGGACTCTGCGCATGTGTATCGACTACCGGGGTCTGAATGCCGTAACGGTGAAGAACCGGTACCCTCTGCCGCGCATTGATGACTTGCTTGATAAGCTGCGCGGGGCCCGGTACTTTAGCTCGATTGATCTGCAGCAGGGCTACAACCAGATTAGGATTTCGCCTAGCGACATCCCTATGACGGCCTTCCGTACGCCCTCATTTCGAGTACACCGTGCTTTCATTTGGTCTCGTGAATGCCCCTGCCACATTCCAAGCCTGCATTGACCGAATGTTCCGCCCCCTGATTGATAAAGGTGTTGTGGTCTGCTACCTTGACGACGTTTTGGTGATTTCCCGCACCTTGGATGAACACCTGGAGCACCTGCGCGCTGTGCTCGCAACCCTTCGTCGTGAGCAACTGTATGCTAAACAGAGCAAATGCCACTGGGCCCAAACGCAGATTGAGTACCTCGGCGGTACGGAACTGGCCGGCGCCCAGGAACCTGCTGGAGCTTCGCAAGTTTTTGGGGCTGACCAACTACTTCCGTAAGTTCATTGAGCGTTACTCAATTCTGGCTGCGCCGCTCACGGCACTGTTGAAGAAGGGCGCATTTACGTCGGCTTATGCTTGGACAGCCTCCTGTCAAGCCGCGTTTGACGCTATCAAGCAGGCTGTTGCTTCTGATATCTTGCTTGCTTACCCTGATTACTCCCAGCCATTCCGCGTAGAGGTTGTGACTGACGCCTCGCTGCTAGGGTCCGGCGCTGTTCTGCTGCAAAACGGCCGCCCTATTGCCTTTTCGAGCAAGAAGTTCACAGGTCCGGAGACTCGCTACACCACGGGTGAGCAGGAGTTTCTGGCGGTTCTTCATGCGCTCAAGGAGTGGCGCTGTTACCTGGAGGGCCAAAGACGTCACGTACCGGCCTGGCGACTTGGTCCTGCTCAACACCAAGAATCTGCGCGCTCGGGCTAAGGGACCGCGCAAGCTGCTACCGCGCTGGATTGGGCCTTTTACTGTGGTACGTCCGGTTAGTAGTGGGGCTGCTGTTCAGCTTGCACTGCCGGCGTCGCTGAAGAACATCCATCACACGTTCCACGTGTCCATGGTGCGCAAGTACACGGGCACGGCTAGTGGGCGTGCTGGGCCTGAGTCTGATGATACAAACCACAAGCCCTTAACATTTCTGGATGGTGTACCGACAGAACCGTCGACAAGCCCGCTGGATGGAGTATCTTGCGCGCTTTAACTACACCTGGGAGTACCTGAAGGGGACCTTGAACGTTGCTGACGCCCTGAGTCGCCACCCCCTTCTGCAGGGTATTAGGTTACACATGGTCACGCGTGGACAAGCGCGAAAGGCTTCTGGGCTGGGCACGGCGCCCTCTGCCGCGGCTAAGCCCGCGCAGACGCAAGCGCCTGCTCCGAAGACCGCCAAGCCTACACCGTCGCCTGCTGTACCGGCTCCGGCTGCGCCTGGCAAGAAGACGGCCGCTGGGACTAAGCGTGCTACCGCTACTGTTCCCGCGCCTGCTCCTCCTGTCAAGACGCGTCGCCTGGTGAGTCCACCGGCCTGGGCTGCTGCACCCCCGGTAGCGACTGGTGACCCCGTGACCGCCCCGGCTGATTCCCCTGAGATGTCTGTATCTTTCGGGGACCGGATTCGCGCTGCCTATGCCTCTGATCCGTGGCTCTCTAGCGAGGCCAACACCCGCGACCTGGCGTGTGACGGTGGGCTATGGTATCGCCTTGTCAATGGCGCGCGTGTGATAGTTGTCCCTGCTGATGATAACTTGCGCCGTGACATCATTTTTGCGTGCCACTCTGGTCCTGTGTAAGCGTACTCTAGACATTGTGTCGCGCTCGTTCTGGTGGCGTGGCCTGTCTGTTGCGGTTGATTCCTTTGTTCGCGCCTGTGACCTGTGTCTGCGCAACAAGTCTGTCTCCGGTAAGACCGCTGGTACGCTGCACTCTCTGCCCATTCCTCATGCGCCTTGGGAGTCTGTTTCCCTTGATTTCGTATGTGCGCTCCCCAAAACTGAAGGGGGATACGACACATGCTGTGTTATGGTTGACCGGCTAACGAAAATGGTGCATCTTGTCCCTACGCGAGGCATACCTGACTCCCCTACAACAGCTCGCCTCTTCTTCGACAACGTCGTGCGTCTACACGGTGTGCCCAAGTCTCTGGTGTCCGACCGTGGTCCGCAATTTACAAGTAAGTTTTGGGGATCTCTGTGCACGCTTGTGGGCATGCGGAGCAACCTGTCTACCGCATACCATCCCCAGACTGATGGACAAACTGAGCGCATCAACCGGGTGTTGGGAGATATGCTGCGCAACTTTACTGTGGGCAGCCCTAACACTTGGGACTTGTATCTGACTGCTGCGGAGTTTGCGATCAACAATGCTGTGAACCGCTCCACTGGCTTTTCCCCGTTCTTCATGAACTACGGATACCACCCGGCAACCCCGGTGTGGCGTGAGCTTGACGTGTCTGCCCCCGCTGCCCGCGAGTTTGCTAAATCTTACGTGCAGAGGATGGCTGAGGCGCGCGCCTGCCTGGAGGCGGCTCAGAGCCGTGCTGCGAATTACTACGATCGCAACAAGAAAGACGTCACGTACCGGCCTGGCGACTTGGTCCTGCTCAACACCAAGAATCTGCGCGCTCGGGCTAAGGGACCGCGCAAGCTGCTACCGCGCTGGATTGGGCCTTTTACTGTGGTACGTCCGGTTAGTAGTGGGGCTGCTGTTCAGCTTGCACTGCCGGCGTCGCTGAAGAACATCCATCACACGTTCCACGTGTCCATGGTGCGCAAGTACACGGGCACGGCTAGTGGGCGTGCTGGGCCTGAGTCTGATGATGGGCCTGGACCTGTTGCATGGATTGACGACCAACCCCTATGGACAGTAGGGCGCATCCTGGACTTCCGCCGTCGCGCTGTGGCGTTAGGTAACAACCGCCGGCGGTTAAGGAGTACTTGGTCAAATGGAAGGGCTACTCCTCTAAGCATAACAGCTGGGAGCCTGAGTCTAACTTTACCCCTGATATGGCTGCTGACCTGCAGAGCGCTCGCGAGCGGGCGACTCGCACCATCGAGGATTGACCGAGGACGCTCAATCCTGAAGGGGGATAGTTGTAGTGCCAAGTCTGGGGCTTACAACGTGGGACGTCTGAGTCCGTGGCACTCCTGGTACGTGCCGGCAGAGTCGCTGTCTGTCTGTCCGACTCTGGGGCGTTACAGCTGGCGTAACCGCCCGGGGCACAGCTCTGGCGCTGTGTGCAGCAATCTGTGCTGTTAGTGAGGGTTCTGACTGTGTCCTCAACATCGGGTTTCTGTAACTGTATACGAGTCTTCCGTCAAGCTGGCACCTGCGCTGGCGTCGGACATGGTAGGGTCGTGGAGTGTGTCCAAGGGCGCCAGACAGCGCCGCCGCTAGTCCATTCCCCAGGGCCGTGTTGAGAATTAACCGGCCGGGCTCGTTTGCCACACACAGGAGATGGAGTCCGCGCCGGTGGGCGGGGAGCTCCAGCGGCTGACCTAGGCCGGAGGCCATGGCGGCCCACGTGTGTGCCGGTCGGATATGTCCCAAGGCGTGGACCAGTGGGTGCTGGAGCCAGGCCGTGTAACCACTGGTTTCGCCATACGGCACGACCACGACTGACAAATGTGGCGCTTGCGCTGCCGCTGCCTCAGCGCTGGCGACCGCCCAGGCCATTGCCAGGTTGGTTTGTTCGGGCTGTGGTGGTGGGTGGAGGAATGACACATCGTGTAGGAGTCGGCTGTAGCAGTCGAGGGCGGCCCCGAACACTGCGTCCTCGGGGTGTGCCGTGTAGTAGGCCGGTATGTTGCCGGTAGCGTTGAGGGGGGAGGCAAATGCTTCTGTTGTGAACTTAAGATGGGAGGTAAGGGTGGACATTAGGTCTGGACAGAGGGTGACCTCGTGCGCTGGGTTGGTGGAGCTCTCTTTGTGGCGTTTACTGGGGCGATATCGTGTGAGCAGGGAGGCTACGGCGGCGGCGAATGCTTTCGGGGGTTGGGTGGGGTTGAGCGCCTTATAGCGGGCGTGGAGGAGGGCGAGGCGAGTAGCCGAGATGGATCCAACGCATCGGCCGTCGGGTCCGTATACTCTGGCGGTAGGGTCAGGGTCGGTCGCCGTGCCGGCGGCTAGACCGGGTGTTCGTGTGCCCAACTGGATACAATACTGACCTGTCGGATGAATGTCTGTGTCTGGGTTGCAGGAGTTGGTGTCAATGGTGCAGCACCGGAGAGTGGCACGTTTTCGTGCGGCCATGCTGGGTGCTGGGTCCCGCCACCGGCCCTGGCGCTGCTTGCTGGTGAGGTGGGTATCAAGCGCAGGGGGTGGGGTGGGGTCGGGGGGTGCTTCAGCTTGGGCAAGGGTGTACCGTGCCAGGGCGGCCGCCCAGCCGGGGTTCTGTGAGAGGGAGGAGAGCGGGTCTTCCGTGTCGGCCCAGTGCACCTGGGCCATAAACCGGCGGATGCCCTGTCCCCATAGCATACATGAGGGTTTTGTGGCGTTGATGGCGTCGTAGTTCTGTATCTTATAGGCGCTGAGTATACCGTTCGTGGTGAGGGTTGGTTGCCAGCGAACTTTGTAGCGGCAGCGGTCAGCCCAGGGGGGTTCTTCTGGCGGCGGGTCCAGTTTCCGTTTTCTCTTGGGTGGTGGGGCATTGGTTTTATGTGTCATGGGCCCACTGACAACCGCGGCAATGATGTCATCGCGGTTAGCCAGGTGGGCTGTGATGTGTTGTGCCGCTAGCTTCCCAGCGTCGGACTGGGGCAGTGCGCCATTTAATGCTGTGTCTCTGGCTTTGCGCCATGCAGGTCTGGCGCTTGGCTGCGTGGTCGCGCGGTTCCCTCTCTGCGCGGCTGCCGGTGGGAGGCCCCTCGCCGGCGCTGCGTGGTGCGTGTGTGGACAGCGGGTGGGGCGAGCGCTGCTTTTGCGGCGGTTGGGCGGTTTCGTGTGCGTGGGTGATGTGGCTGCGGTGGGGCACCCGTCTGGTAGCTCGAGCCGCTGGTGAGCAGGTGCAGCGACTGCTTGGTAGGGGCGGGAAGCAAGTAGTTCGTGGGTAGCGTGGGTGTGGGGGCCCGCCGCCTCGGCATGGGCTGGGACCCGCCTTGGCGGGATCCGCCAGGAGCCGGTCCATCGTGTGGTGCCGAGGGTTTTGCATTGTTTGACGAGCGGGGTAAACTCCCGTGCTGCGTGCATATAGAAAGTGAGGTCCCTCGTGGGGTCGGAAGGGTAATGGAGTGTGGATCCGGGCAGAGCAGCGTCATTGGCCTCGACTGCGGGATTGCGTGTCCGTGTGTCGTATTTGATGAAGTGATTGTGGCGTTGCTTTGCCGTTGGCTTTGGTTTGGCCTGCAGGACTTCCAAAGACGGCCGCGCCGGGGCTCCGGAGGGCCTCGGAGGTGTCGACTGCTGCCAGCGCTCCAGTAGAGAGGTGAGAGTGCGTTGGGGTATAGGTTTAGGCAGGTCGCCAGCTGTCCGAAGGTCTGTCTTGGAGACGCCATTGGGTAGGGCTCGGTTGTGCAGGGGGAGGGGTTTAGTACCGGCGGTCGGCTTAGGTTGTGTGTCTGCAAGTTTGCATAGGGCGTGAGTGAAGCGGTTCAGGGCGCGCTTGTGCCGGTCTTTTACCCGGCCTTTGGAAATCGCCAATCCAGCTGTACAGTGTCAATGATGTGCCGTCCCGTATTTGCGTCCACCAGGTCGGCCAGGTTCAAGCCAAGGTCTATTGTCAGGGGGCTGATCCAGTCAGCTCGCAGGTAAGCGGGCGTGCTCGCCTCAGCGGCTCGGAGTTTGGACACTAGTGTTGGTAGGGCGGCTGCAAATTCCTTGCCTTGCAGCATGGCCAGCAGGTCGTGGTCTTGAAGGAGGGTGAGTTGTTTCAGGGTAACAAAAAATTTCCCCGCTCTTCGCATGTCGTGCAGCGGGAGGTCGCTCCCCGCCTGCGCCGCTTGGAGGTGGAGGAGGCGGCGCGTAATTACGCCTAGCCTGCCGTTATCGTTCAGCGAAATCATGAGCAGTCTGGAGGCGCGTTGTACATACTCTTCGCGGAGCGAGCCTATTCCTAGGCCCCCCATCTCGGCAGGCAGAAGGATGGCGCGGGTGGCGCAGTCGCGTGGTAGGCCGACGCACCGACGGGTGATACCCGCGATTTGGGCGTCCAGTGCCCGGATATCGTGTTGCGTGTATGCCATGGCTGGGAGGGAGTAAGCCACTTTTGCTTTGAGGCATTGTTTGATGAGCATGTAGCACTGGCGAGGGAGTTTTTTGTACTTGCTCAGCTCTTCGCCGGCGTCAGTTAGGTCGGTTTTAACCGCCTTAAGTTGAGGGCGCCAGTCCATCGTCATGGTGATTTCAACGCCGAGATAGCGGTATGATTTATGTGGGGACACGTACGGCAAGGCTATCTTGGTGAGTTTTCCATCCTTGACGTTAGAGCCAATGTGGATTTGGCCATCCAGGAAGCGTTTGAGGGTGCGTTCGCAGGCGGGGCCTTTCATGCTTTTGTCTGAACTGTTGGCACTTGCGAAGCTGTGGAGGATGCCTGTGCAGGCGCTCTTGTCGCGGTTGATGCGCATACCTCCCCAGGCGGCGTATCGCGCAATCTTGTCAGTTTGGCACCGGAGGTTATCACGGGAGTTGGCTGCTAGCGCCAGGTCATCCGCGTAGCCTAGTGATGAACAGTTGTGTTGGTCATTCTCACTGTTTGTGAGGCAGCCGTATCGGTAGCCGCGGCCGCCGTAGTGGAGCCACCTCAGGAGTGGCTCGAGAAAGATGATAAATAACAGTGGTGAGAGGGTATCTCCTTGCATGGTGCCGCGCCTTATCTGGACGGGGGATGTGCGGCCGTGGGCTGTGCGGATGGTGGTGTTTGCGGTAGAGTACAGATTGCGCACGACTTCTATGAAGTCGGTTGGGAGGCCGAGGTGGTGCATTACAGTGAGCAAGCGGTCGTGGTCTATGGTGCCGAAGGCGTTTGAGAAGTCGATGTACGCGACGTATAGGTCGCGCTTTGTGAGGGCTGCGTCCTCAATCACATGCAGTAGGTTCATGATTTGGCGCTCCGTTCCTTTGTACTTTTGAAAGCCTTCTTGGGCTTCGCTGTGGACGAGGAGCTCAGTGCATGCTTCGGTGGCTGCCCGAGTGACTAAACTGGTGTAGAGCTTGTAGAGCGTGTTGCACAGTGCAATGGGTCTGTAATTGGAGATGGACAGCGGGTCTGCCTTCTTGTACAAGAGAATGGTGTCGCTGGTGGACCAGCCGTCTGGTAGTTCGGCTTTAATCCATGCGACACATAGGAGAGTATGGACGGCGGCTTGTAACGCATCTGGCATGCATTTGAGTAGCTCGTTTGGGAGGCCGTCAGGGCCAGGACTCTTGTTGCGGGAGAGGGATTGCATGCACCGTTGGAAGTTGCTCGCGTCAGAGACGTTAGGCAGCAGGGAATGGGTGTCCGGGTGTTGTGCGCGGGCCAGCAGGAAGCCGCCGTCGGGTGCTCCTGGTTCGTTCCAGGGGAAGGTGGTGGTGGTGTCTTCTGGTCGGTAGCGTCCAGTGCGTGGGCCACCAGTGGGTTCAGCGGCAGCTTGGAAATGAGTGTGTAGCGCATCGTTGATGTCGGTGCTGGTGGTGGCGATGTGTTGGGTAGTAGGGTGGCGTACAGCTGTCAGTTGTTCGAGCATTATTTTGGAGGCTTTGCCTTGAGAGGTTGCGAATAGCTTTCTAATCCGTGTTAACCATTTGCTGGCGGCCTTGGCATTGGCTTCTTTCTGAGTAGTGCGGCGTGTCTTGAGGGCAGTTTCCCAGTCCCGTTTGGCGGCGGCCGCGGGTGTGGGGTTCGTAGGGGCCACGGGTGGTACGGGTGCTGGCGCTGTGGGGGGCGGAGTGGGAGGCTCCTGTGGTTGCGCTGGGGAGGCGTGCACGAGAGCTAGGTAGAGTTGCTTTTTCTGTTTTTCGGTGGCTAGCAGCCGCTTTAGCTTCTTGGCCTCCGCCCGGGACGGTTTTGCTCTGGAGGTTCGGGGCGGTTTTTGGGGACACGTGTCGAGCATGATTTTGGCTCCGACGGCTAGTGCTCCATAAAGGGCGGTGGATGCGGCGTTGAGGTCAAGCGTGGAGAGTTGTGCGCGTGCGTCGGTGACAATGTTGTGGGCGGTGCGTGTATTTGCTACGTGATGTGTGTTGGATGAAAGTGCGGTTACTGTGGAGTCGATGATTTGTCGTGCGCTGCGACCGGGTATGGTGAGCGCGGCATACAGGGTTTCAAGGGCAGTGGTTCCGTCTGCTTCCCATCGCTGTGTGATGGTGCGACTCTGGGTTTGAGTGATAGGCTTGACGATGTTTGCTAGTGTAGGGCCGGTGCTTGTGTCTGCGCTCGGGATATCTGGTTCCGCGGGTGCAGTGGTGGTTCCCGTGGGTTTGTAGGGAAGGTTAGCCTTTAAGTGTAGGCCCAGGTGATCGGTGGTGCCCCCGCATGCTGAGGTCCATTCCGTAGCCGCAGGGCAGCCCTGGGCGTGGTTGTTTGCTAGGAAGTCGTCGATGCGGCTTTGATGTGTAATTGTGTCGTGTTGTATCTGCGTGTACGTATGTGGCCTAGGGCGTGTGCGCGCGGCGGGTGATAAGCCCGTCTGCTTCAGGAAGTTTTGATGTGTTGTGTCGTTGGTAGTACTGGTGTTGGTGCTTCTGTCCGTGTCGTAAGCAGCAGCGTTCCAGTCCCCGCCGGCTAGGAGGGGTTCTTTCAGACGGGCTGCACTTCGTGAGGCTCGAGTGATGTAGGTGTACAATGCTTCGCGGGTGCGCTTGTCATCGGGTGGGCAGTAGACTCCGATGATGTGGATAGGCGTCGAAGAGGAAGGGGCCATGCGCAGGTGGACCATGTAGCCCTGGAGTGTTGCCGGCGTGGGGAGGCAGGTGATATGTTCTTTGCGGGCGTATCTGGTGTGAACCGCAAGCGTGACTCCGCCCGAGGGTTGGTGCCGCCGTTGGTCTTGTTTTGGCCCCTTTGTCGGTGTCGGTCGGGGTGTGCTGTGGACAAACGTGGAGTACGATTTGAAGCTGTTTTTGATGATGTCGCGTTCTGTTCTGGTCCTGTGGGCTCGAGTTTTAGTTTCAGTGAGTACGAGAATGTCCGCGTCCCAGGTTTCTGATTCTTCCCTAATGGGGGCCAGGTTGGATAACAACCCCCGGGCGTTGAGCGTGACAAAATGGCATGTGCTTGTGTGGGCGGGTGTAGCTGGTGCCGGGCGCTGGGCCTGCGGCAGTGCCGCGGCTTCCAAACATGCCTGAAGCGTGGCTTGTCTTTTCTTTCCAGGAGCGCGCTGTGGGGGGTTGTGAATAACTGGTGGTGGTTGTTGCGCGGGTGTGGAGGCATGGTTCGGTGGTGTGCCAGGGGTGGGTTGCGAGGGAGGTGCCTTGGTAGGGGTCCGTTGTGCAGGGAGGTTTGTGGTGGGCCGTGTCGGTTTGTGCGGTGAAGGTGGGGACAGGGAAAGGGCGCGTTTTGCTGCTTTACGGCGGTTGATGGGAGATCCCATGGCTCGCAGGAGAGCGTGAGTGAGTGTGTTTGTACGTGCCTTCTTGGGTGGTGGGCTGCGGACGGGGGTATTGGCGTGCTTGTCAATGATATCTTGCGTGCATGGACCGCCATCCCAGATGGGGCCCCAGCGGAGGAGGGAGGGGTCCTGGGTACGGGGGCCGTGTGTCCAAGTTGAGTGTGTTACCGCTATGTAGTGGTTGCATTCGGCGGTTGGGAAGGTAGGGGGGAAGCCCGCAAGGGCCCACGAGTGGGGTACGTGTGCTAGGTATACGTTGTGTTGGGGGCGGTCATATGCCGTGGGTTTCGGGAGCGGGAGCCAGTCTGTGTATCCTGGGCCAATAATGTGGATTTGTACTCCGGGGAGGAGGGACTGGAATGCGATGAGGTCTGGAATGGTGAGCATGGCTGTGTCTTCCACATTGCGGCAGTGCGTCTGCACGGTTCGTTCAGGGGTTTCGGTTTCCTCGTAGAGACCCAGGATATGCAGTCGCAGCTCGTCGCTGCCCGGGCTGCTTGGTGCGGTTAACTGTCTGAGTTTGGATGCAATACATGTGCGTATGGCCCCTGTCATTGATGCCCAGCTCGCAGGTTCAGTGGGCATGAGTGGGACTTGGCTGCCGGGTAGGGCCGCTAGGGTAGCAAAGAGGGCGCAGTTATTGCCCCATGCGCACGTGTCGAGCAAGCGGTGTCCTTGAGAGGTGAGGCGGTGGGCTAGTTGGGTTAGGGAGCGGTATTCGGGGGGTTCGGGAAGTGGGGTGTTGCTGTCTGCTGAGCGCATGCGGTCGGGCGCCCAGTTAGCGGGCGGGCCGGTCGCGTTCAGGCACAGCGGATGTAGGGGGGGTGTATCAGGTGTGCGAGCTGATAGCGTAAAAACCGTGCCCGTGGTTTCAAGTGCGGTGGTGCGGCGTATGGCCCGCGGTTGGGTGTCAGCGGAGTCCAGGACCAGCCAGCTGGTGCCGTGCCGTTTGATGGCTATCACATGGCCATAGATGCCACTGGAGTAGCCGGGTGTGAAGATTAGGAAGCCGTGTTCGGTCTGTTTGTGTCTACGTGCAATGCTGGCAGGGGAGTCATCGGGGCGAATGTTGTCGTGGACGTGGATGGCCAGGGCTTGGTTCGCTCTGTGGCAGTTATATTTGAGGTAGTGATTGATGGCGTGGACTGAAAATTGGCCGATGACTGGTGTGAAGGCCTGCGTCCACGCGTGTGTTTGTGCTGGTTGGTTTGCCCCCTGCGCCTGGTGCAGCATTTGCTCAGCATACGTGAGTACGCGGTACGGGGAGATGGCCGCGCATCCTAGCAGGTTGTTAATGGCGTGAATCCAGCAGAAGGAATGCTGTTGCTGTTCGAAAAAGGCAGGCGGTAATCTGTTTGGGTGCGTGCGGGATGGGGGGGCGGTGTGGTCGCGGCTGCCGGCTGTGTATAGCTGAGTGGCTGTTCTACGTGGTGTGGTAGTGACTGGACGGTAGGGCGATTCTGGGTTAGATGGGCGTCCCTTCGCCAGCCTGTGTGCCTTTCGCGCGCCATGTGTAGGCGGCTTCGGCAATGCTGGCTGACAGGAGGCCTGGGGTTCTGGCTCTTGCCTGTTGGGGCCGTGCGAGTGGTGAACATCATTGTTGCAGAGGGGCCCCAGGCGCCATGCCTCCGGCATCCAGGTTACGAGGGCGGCCCAAGCGCTAAGGAGCAGGATGGCGATGAAGCTCGGGCGGCAGGCTTTCACGATTGGGACGATGGGGGAGCGCACGGTAGGGTTTTGAGTGTCGTTTTCCAGTGGCTCTATGAACGTATTATCATGTGCTTGCTGTAAGCTTTCCGTTGTGGGGTTGAGCGCGTGGTTGGGGCTTACATTTGAGAGGAAACAGGTTCTGGCTCTCTGTCTTCCCACAAGAGGGTTTTTAGTCTTGCTGTTATGGGTTGAATGATGGGGCTGATTGGTTAGCGTGTTGTGCGATACTGAGGCGCTGGCTTGGGAGGGGTGCGAGCTCGACGAGAGGAGGAGTGCGCACAGCAAAGAGATAGTTAACATAGAGAACTTCGTGGTGTATCTTATCAAATTGGTCATTTTGCTGGCCGCTAGGCCGCTGGTCGCTGTTCTGCTTGCGTTCGGTCGACCTATTAGCGGTCGGTCTGCCTTGGTATTGAAGCGTTGTTGTTTGTGCTGCTCAGTGGTTTGCTTGCCTCCACTCAGTTTTGGGCTTGCCGGGGGCGGCTGGTAGCCCGGTTGACAGTAGGATCGGGGGAACGTGGGTTCGGGGGCGCGTCGCACAACTGTGATCCCAAGGAGCATCGACTGTTGACCATATTGGTAGTTGCGTGAGGCCCCCGCAGGCGGGGCGCTCGCTACCGGTCGTGTCTCCGCAATCCTTGGGCAGACTGTGTCCTCAACATCGGGTTTCTGTAACTGTATACGAGTCTTCCGTCAAGCTGGCACCTGCGCTGGCGTCGGACATGGTAGGGTCGGGTGAAGCCTCCGGCGGCTACACCGACTACTTACACGGCCTTGCCTCCCAAACCCGGTAGTTCTCACTACCTCCATACACACGGTGCTTCGGCACTACACTCACTCCGGACCGCACCTGCGTCATCGATGCCAATACTTTACAAAACACATGGCCGAGGGCCCAAAGGCGGCACAGGATAGCCCTCAACCGTCTCACTCTCGCACTCTACGCTGAAACCCGAACCCGAGCCAAAACCCACAACAGCACTGCTCCCCTTACCGCTGCCCAACGCACTCTCCCAGACGGGCACACCTTTACCGGCCTCCACACGACCCACACCGCACCTACCGCCGTTGACTGGGGCACACTTAACCGCTTCCTTCGCCAGCGCGCCCCTGCCGCCGAACCAACCGCCCATGCCGGAGGAACTGCCGCGGCCGCCACCACCGCTGTCACCACCGCCACCGCCGCCACGGCGACAGAACATGAGGACGCCCACAGCGATGGCGAAAACCAGACACCTGCACAAACACGCCGGCCGGGCACACAGCAACGTAAGCGGGCCTGCATTAAAATGGTCAGAGAACCTGAAGGACGGGGAGCCCCGCCAGCCGACGCACCGAAAGCGTTCGACTGGGGACCCGCGCTTGACCCACTTACCGATGCACACTGCGCAGACCTGCTCGACATTGCCCCCAGCCTCATCGGCCGATCCAAGCCCCCCAACCCCGAAGCACACCTCAGACGCCTACTTCTGGGCCCCACGCCCCCAACCACTTTCACACACCGACACAAGCTCAACCAGGAGGAGCAAGACGCGTACCTGGCCGCCACGTCCGACACCTGGAAGCACTTCAGCGAAACCTACCCCTCACCACCACCAACACCCTGTATGGACACCAGGAGCGGGTGCAGCACGTAATAGCCCGCACCACCAGCAAAGGTTCGCCTCACTACCGAGTCAAGTGGGAACCCACCGTCATCACCCCCGGCTCCCTCACCCTCTACGCCCGGAACCGCTACCGCCCCAAACCCGGCGGCCTTACCTGGCTCCTTACCCCGGGTAATGAACCTCGCGTCCTGGTGGAATGGGAAGACCTGGAAGAACCCGCCGCTACCCTGGAGGCACAAGACAACAAACAGGACCTCCTGGACGCCCTGCACGCCCGCCTTGCTGTCCCCCCGGCCCCCCGCCCCCCGGCCCCCGCTAGCGACACACACCTAAACCCTGACCAGCGACAGGGCCGATGGATAGACGCCAGCAATGACACCGCACGAGGGCAACGCACTCTGCGCCACTACGTAGACATCAATGTCGAGCCATGTAACCCCCACCGGGACATCTGCCCCACACAAACCTACACCATCCAGCTCGGTATCCTCCCCGACCCTGGCTCCACGGCACACAGCACTCACATGGCGCATGTATACGACCCCCGCGGACGGTGCATAGGCACCATCAGAGCAGAGCGGCTTAACCTCCTCTGGCAACGCTACCAGCATGCACAAACAACCTGGCCCGAAGCGCACGCTAAATACGACCAGGGCAGAGGCTTTGCGGCGGCCATCGCCCGCCTGCTCCTCCGATACAAACCCGGGGGCGGCTCCAAATCCCACCCTGTCACTGAAAAAGGGGAATGCATTCTGTGCGACGGATTGACACAAACCCTGCACACAGCAATAGGCAGCACAACAGAGCTCTTTGCATCCCCCCTAAACGTCTCGGAAGCCGCCACCACCTACTACACACTGTATGAAGAAGACATGCTCTTTGGGGCCAACTATGACGTGTACTCCCAGCCATGGGATGGAATTGCTGTCGCCTACCCCGAACCCAACACCGAAGACGGAGCTCACGCGGTACGATGGGCACTGGCATGGGCCGAACACACTGAAACCCTTACGAACACCCCCCACCCGCCAACCAACGCCACGCTGATCCTCCTCCCCACGCAACACAACGCGCCATACACAAGATACCTCGCCCACCCCAGAGTCACCCTCCTTGGCAGCATCTCCGCCACAGCAACGCACGCCCTTCTCTGCCCACACCCCAACGACGCAGGCCTCACCTTGAAACACGACCTGGTGCTGGTCAGCAATACACCCGGAGCCCGACTTGCCCAGTCCATACGCGACGCCCTAGGCACGTCTCTATACCTCTCAGGCATGCCCATCGAACCGCAGCCCCAACTCACCTGGGCCCACACACGGTGGGTGACCAAACAGGTCCGCCGGATGACCCGCACCCGCCCGGCAGCCCCCCGGGTAACACCCCCTCCCGTACCGGCCACGCCAGCCACCCTGGCCCCGTTTGCGGCCACCCAACCCCTACACCTCAACCCCTGTGAAGGCTTCTACACCGATGGCTCAGTGCAGAAAGACGCCCTTGGCCAGCCCAGCGCGTGGGGGGCCGCAGCGATTGATGCCCGCACGTCCCAAACGTATCAGATTGACGTCAACCCTGGACATCACGGCTGCAACACCATAACACGATGCGAGCTCTCGGCCATACACCAAGTGCTCAAGCTAGACGAAGTGCAAGCGCTCCCCGAAGTCACAGTCTACACAGACTCCGCTGCGTCGTTATTCCTCATCCGCAAAACAATCAACCAGCCCCAACTCCTTACCTTCAGCAAACACAAAGCGCTGCTGGATAACATCCTCGCGCTCCTGAAACGCCGCTCCCACGCCGGCCGCCGGACAAACCTTCTTAAGGTCAAAGCACACTCAGGGATTACGCACAATGAACTCGCAGATCAGGCGGCGGTGAAAACCGCCAAGGGAGAACGGATGCCCGGGGCCGAGTGGCTGGTCGAGGAATCCGATAACGACCCGCGTAGTAAATACTATTGGATACGTAAAACTATAAAACCGACTGCGGAAGGGGCGCCACGAGACAAGAACGAAGGACACTACGCGCATGACCTCAACCGCGGCATCGCCACGCTCGCGGCCCCGCACATCGCCCAAGGCCACACCCGCGAAACTCTCTACACTGGCTTCGTCGCCAACGCCATCCCAGACCCGGATATTAAATCCAGCAGCCGAACCATGAACCTGCAATCAGGCCGGCACCGCAAGGCCAAACGCTGCATGGACTACCTCTACGGGCAACTGTGGAACAACAAACTCACAGCCCGCTTTGGCCGCACAGTTACAGGCCGCCGAGCCCCCCGCGCTGGCCCTGATAACCCCGCCCCATGCCCACTCTGCCGCGGACCCGACTCCGGCGGCCACATACTGGGAGGCTGCCACAACCCCCAACTCCGTGCAATGTACATTAAACGACACAACATTGCAGTCCAGACCATCGCACGAGCCATCTCCCGCGGTGACTGCGGCGGCTGCTACATGGTAATGGACGCCACGTCTAAAGACGCTCTGCCAGACTACACAGCTGACAACCGTCTGCCGCCATGGCTGCTTCCCGACCAGGAGGGCAAACCAGCAGGACGCCACCTACACTACCGCCCCGACATACTACTAATTCCTTCAATCTCCCTCGCCGCAGCCCTAAACCCAGACTTTGTCGTGCTTCCCAGCGAACATGACACCATCCACATCATTGAAGT